>NW_019154105.1:28520441-28750375 GCF_002288905.1 Enhydra lutris kenyoni
CTTCTTCTTCTTCTTCTTCTTCTTCTTCTTCTTCTTCTTCTTCTTCTTCTTCTTCTTCTTCTTCTTCTTCACACACATTTTATTCTTTGTTCCGTGTGTTGCTTGTTGTAAAAACCTCTAAGACACTGTAAAGAGCCTTGATCTGCTAAGATAGGAATGAGTGAGGGTTACATACCTTGGGACTCAGGGCCTGGGTCCCAAGCAGAGCAACCCCAGTCACAGCCCCCAGGAGGGTGGGTACTTTGAGTTTTACTTCAGCTAGAGACCTCCAAGCGTTCTGATTTCATGAACTCTGACCCGCAGCTCTATGAGCCTTTCTGATGCTTATATTGGACAGGGGGCAGATTCTTGATTCAAAGACCTGGAGTCAGGACGGCTTAGCCAACTCCTTTTCCATGACGCCTTCAGGTGGAGGCTATGACAGGTGGTGACGGGGTTCCAGTTCAGACGAGGGAGGGCCGGTTGAAATTTGAAGATCTTTATTAACTGTGTCTGAGAGCCGATGAGAGAGAATTCTGGGACTCATTGACAGCAGATCAATGAGGGAGCAGGAACCCAATCAGCTAGCCTTCCCAGTATGTCTGACCCCCAACTCTGTTATAATGTAATATTCTTATAGGAGTAGATCTCTCAAAGTTTTGCATAGATCTTAAAAACAAACACACAACTTTTCCTACTTGAAATATGATGTGATTCAACTTTTTACCATTAGGTGGCAATGTTGGTCTACAATTACAACCTTCAAAGCTTGAAATTTTCTTCATAGAAATTATAGGTAGTAAAATCAGAGCTCTCTGGCAATAATGGGCATTTTTTTTTCCAAAAAGATTTCCAGAAGATTTTAGCATGGCACACTCGATGCAAGCCTAAAATTAAAACACGATCAAATAAAATTTACTATGCAAATTGAATGGATAAAGCAACCAGACAGATTGAAGCATTGTAGTATTTCTTAATTTCAGAGAGTTTCAAAAGCAATAATGACAGCTACATTACAAGAAGCTTTTTGCCACTGTGTAAGGTATGTATTAGAGGTAGGCAAAAGGAATAAAAAAGGGGGCAAGCAGCATTTATATTGAAATTCAGGTTATGTTTTAATTGTTTTAAAAAGTCCATTGCTTTAAAAAGTTTGGCAACTACTGGTCTGGTTTTTGTTTTTTTTTTTGTTTTTTTTTTAAGATTTTATTTATTTACTTGACAGAGAGAGAGATCACAAGTAGGCAGAGGCGGGGCGGGGGAGGGGGCCTGGGTAGCAGGCTCCCTGCTGAGCAGAAAGCCCCATGCCATGGGGGGGCTCCATCCCAGGACCCTGAGATCATGACCTGAGGCAAAGGCAGAGGCTTAACCACTGAGCCATCCAGGCATCCCTACTGGTCTGTTTTAACAGTATTGGAAGTATGCCGAGGTAAAACACTTCCAATTAAGGTACTATTCTCCCCATGACTACAGAAATAGTATTTTTGGATGTCTTCATTTTATAGACTGTTCGGAATATAAAATACCAAAGAGCAGGCTTACAGACTCAAGAGAAAAGGTTGCTATTCACAGGGCTAGTTTATTTCTAGGTGAAAGGAGAAAGTGGGAAGTGCATGGAAAGGAAACCGGAGAATATAGAAAATGCAAAAAGACTCCAGAGACCATCGAATTCATGCCTCCTCATTTTACAAATACAGAAATGATGATCAGACAACATTAAAATTGGTGAGGATATCAGAACTTGAAGTAACAGTGAGAATTGTTACCACATGTTGGAGAACCAGATGCTAATATCTGCTAGGGCCAAGGTTGGGCTGATCTAAAACTCAACAATCATTCCTGGGTGTAGTCACTACAGAAAACTGGCCACACATACAACATGAGATCATTGAAGACAACTTAAATGTCCATCGAGAGGAAGCTAGTTACATAAATTGGAACCTGTTCATATAATGGAAAACTATAGATGTTTGAATAGTAACAAGTAACACCTAGTGATTATTTTGCATTGGGCGTTGTACAAGGACTTTCTAGATGCACTTAATCCTCAGGATAACTTATAAGACAGGTTCCACTGTGTTTTCTATTTAAAAGGGAGGCATAGAGAGTTTAAGTAATTTGCCCAAGGCTCTCAGGAAAGAAGTGGTAAACTGATCTTTGAACCCAGATACTGAGGCTTCAGGGTGCCTGCTCTTAATGCTGGCATTTGCGCTGACTTTTGTGTGTACAAACCATCCCTTCCACACAGAATTCACAAACATACCACACAATCCTGAGTAGTGTTTATGAATCTGTACCTCTGATATGACAGTTTAATAACAGGTATGGAATGATAGCAGGAATCAGAACAGTGCTTGGACTTGTGGGGCTGGAGGGCATAGGATTTGAGGAGAGAGACACATTCAGAGGACTTCAGCTGTCACTGTTGTTTCATATTTTTCAACAGTCTGAAGGAAATAAGCCCACATGGTAAGGTCTGACAAACGTAGGTGCAGATATAGGTAGTCTCTATAATTTTGGTATACACGCCCTATCGCAAATGAAGAAGAAAAGAGGAGTAGAGGAGGTAGGTATAAATCCACACAGCTGGTTTAGTGACAAAGCCTGGACCTTTGACCCTTGGTTCAATGTTTACTTCACTAAAAGGTTGTACTTGATTGCTTTCTACATAGACCAAGCTGAGTGCTTTATGGGGCTCCACTTGGTGATAACGTGTCTGTTCTCTGTATGTTTTCACTTTAGTCGGTCTGCATATTGAGTAAATTCGAGAGAATACTTTCTAGAATTACACACTTCAGGTCTGGCTCTTGGTTTCCCGATGAGTTAGAGGTGAAAGAATGCGTTTTTCACCAATGCATCCCTTTGGGGTTCTGAAAATAGCAATTTGCCACAAAATGACTCACTAGCCTGACAATGTTGCCCCTTAAAAAAGGGTTGATATTGGGTTTCTTGTCAGATCGCCAACTTCTCCTCTTTTAAGTTAGGTTCATTTTTGTTCTATCTGGGTGGATCCTAGCCAGTTGGGCTTAGTCCAAGAACCTACTTGAGCTAGTTCTTCAGATATCCGTGAGCCTGTTTCCTGGGTTTGTCGCAAAGGTTCACGATGCCCAGGGGCACAGTATTCCGATGGTGCCCAAATCCATGGTCTTCCATGATATCCTTCAGTGAACTCGTTGCTTATTCTCGGCAGAAAGAGTGACCAATGAGACACCCAGGGCACAAGGCATGAACGTTTGCCTACCGTTAGTCGGAGGCTCTAGAACAGGAGTGCAATTTTTTCCCACTCATTTTTGAATGCAATAATTCACTCCCCCTAGTTCCTTTGTTTGCAAAAACTACTAATAATTAATAGATCTACATTATAGGTATTTCCACTGCTCCATTCACATATAATTTCAAAACACCCCCAAAATACGAAATATATAAAATTACCAAGAAAGCATACCACAGTAAAAAGTGACACGAAATAGACCTCAATTACATTTCTTTTAGTTTTATGTCTAAAATAATTGGGCATTTGAAACTCATTGATTAAAGAGACACAAGACTCTTTGGTGACAGAAAAGTAAGAGTCGTTCTCTTACTGAGCTGAAATAATGGCTATTTCCTCGCATGTTAGAAATTCTCGATTAAAATTTTGGTACTGAATCTCTGAATACAGACTTCTTAGTTTACCACCACTGACCTAGTTTCATTTCTATGTTTTAACCTGAAGAGGGAGCCTGCTCTCCTAGCCTCCGTGGCACACCTGAAAGTCTGCTTCTAGGCCCTCAGGGAGGATGGTCAAAAATAAGTCACAAAACAAATCTAAAAATACATCATATCGCTTAACCATATTTCAAACACTTACCTGTAATCCAATATAGCATGCCAAAGGTACTGATAATGAGGACTGAGTGTTCCTGAGCCCAGTTAAGATTGCTGTCTTCAGATTATGTTATCTTCGAGAATAGGAAACCATAACTAAATCATCTATTTGAGCTGTACGTAGATTTCCGGACAAAAGGAAATCAGTAAAAATCACTTATTGGAAGTTTCAAAGATTTATCATAACGATGATGATTATTAATTCTGTAAATTCTGTATGACATTTAGAACACGATCACATAATGATGGTAAGGATAAATAGATTCTCTACCTACTGATCCTGATGGGACCACTTATACCCAACATGTTTAAAAATGCTCTTAAAACTAATGGACGAACTTCAGGGGCGCTTGGGTGGCTCAGTGGTTAAAGCCTCTGCCTTCAGCTCAGGTCATGATCTCAGGGTCCTGGGATTGAGCCTCACATCGGACTCTCTGCTCAGCAGGGAGCCTGCCTCCTCCTCCTCTCTCTCTCTGCCTGCCTCTCTGCCTGTTTGTGATCTGTCTGTCAAATAAATGAAAATCTTTAAAAAAAAAAAGCTAATGGATGAACTTCAGCAGAGAGAAATTCCCCTGGAGCACACTGGAGTAAAATAATTCAAATGATAATTTTGAAACAATTGCTTTAAGCAATCAAATACAATAAAGGCCCACATAAGGAGTTCTGTAGCTTGTAATGGTCCAGGGAGGAACCAAAAAAAAAAATTTTTTTTTTTTTTTTTTTTCACAAAAAGGCTGGATTTCTTTAGGAAGTTTAAAGAAGCATCATTTTCTTGCCTTTGTAGAAAATCACGAGGCATCTGAACTTAGAAAATTGTACGCACTCCTCTTGAGCGATCCCTGAAATATATTTTATTAGAGGTGGATGAGGTCTTGAGAATGAGTAAGAGGGTGACATGTGAATGGAGGGAGGGGCGGGAGGGAGCGTGGGGCTCCAGGACGGAAAGACAAAGGCTGAGAGAAATATGCTTTAAAAGACAGCAACAACCAACGGGGCCTCTAGAGGATTATGAAGAGCATGGAGAGACTTAACATCGATGAATTCATCTTCAAAGTGCCTTCAGAAGCTGATGATTCCCAGAACTGTCCCTGATGACTAAGAGAAAAGGAACACTAGTCTCACGGTGGAAAGAGACCTTAAAACGCATCAGGTCCTGAAGCCAAGTGTACGATAAACAGAGTGACCCACTAGCCTCTGGTTTTGCTTTACTGATTAGACTTTCCTGAGTGTTTGCTGCACTTGCCAGACACACAGCAGATAAAGTGGCACCAAAGCTCCAGGACCACTTGCTTTTCTCACTGGGCAGCCCATGATTCTTAGAAGTGAATTATTAGGGGCGCCTGGGTGCTCAGTCGTTAAGCGTTTGCCTTTGGCTCAGGTCATGATCCCAGGGTCCTGAGATCAAGCCCCGTATCGGGCTCCCTGCCCAGCCAGCAGCCTGCTTCTCCCTCTCCCACTCCCTCTGCTTGTGTTCCCTCTCTCATGGTCTTTCTGTCAAATAAATAAGTAAAATCTTAAAAAAAAAAAAAAAAGTGAATCATTAAGCAGAGTTTTGAGAAAAAGGAAAAAAAATATTTCTGAGCAGGGGAAGGCCAGGCGCAAAAATGAGGGTAACTGTTTCTAGAGCAATCTGTTCAACCTTCCCTGATTATGACCCACAATACATGGCCCATATAAAATGGGTTTTGATTGCGATCCAAGAAACACGCAGCTGTAACAAACCTTTCAGAAAAGAGTACTTCCCCTTCAAACATGCAGTGTACTCGAGGACTTGTTCCATCTATCCTATTTTAGTTCTTTTGAAAAAATGCTTGTTGTAAATTACTAAATTGATTTCCTGATTAATTAATGGACCATTACTGGCAATTTGGAGGGGGGAGGGGATACCCTCCCAGAGAAGGATAAGTAGGGTTGCCTGGAAGAGGAATTCATTTTAAACTAGGCAGAGGTGAGGAAAATCATGTAATGGGAGAGGGGAGGGGAAAATACACAACAGTGGAGGTTCTGGAAGCTTCTTCATATAAAACATGAAGACAATAACTCCTCACGGTGCTGTGACTCAGAATGAAACATAGTTTATTTAGAGTGGTTGCCTGTTACTTCTTGAGACCCTAATGTATGGATGAATTACCTTTTTTTTTTTTTTAATGATATCTGAATGTCAACCTCATTTGCAGGAGCGGCTTTTCTAGTTTTTATTAGATTTTCTTTCAACCCATTCAGAGAAATGGTAAGTCTTTTCATAGATCACAGATAAATGGCAAGAATGTTTTGCAAGGTGCATCGAATCTACTCAGAACTGAGATTTACCCAATTTTACTTTCCTCTTCAAGAGAACACAGTGGTTGTGGAAATGAATTGTCCTACTAACTTCAGAAGCACTAGACACTGTTCAGCACACTGTCACTCCACATTAAGAACTAACTACCATGTTTCTAGTATCGTAGTTTTGATGCAAACCTTAGAAAAATAAATGCACCAGAATAATCCAACAACAAACCTGGAAAGGATTTTCAGACGTCAGGTTAACTACTGCTGAGCTCACATGAATAATATCTAACGGAATAATAGCTAAGCTCTTTCAAAGGCCTCAAGGAATTAAAAATTTGTCACCTCTTTTTTTTTAATTTTTTTTAAAGATTTTATTTATTTATTTGACAGAGAGAGATCACAAGTAGATGGAGAGGCAGGCAGAGAGAGAGAGAGAGAGAGGGAAGCAAGCTCCCCACCAAGCAGAGAGCCCGATGCGGGACTCGATCCCAGGACCCTGAGATCATGACCTGAGCCGAAGGCAGCGGCCTAACCCACTGAGCCACCCAGGTGCCCCATGTCACCTCTTTTTTTAAAAGTATTTTATTTATTTATTTGACAGAGAGAGATCACAAGTAGGCAGAGAGGAAGGTGGAGGGAGCGGGAAGCAGGCTCCCTGCTGACCAGAGAGCAAGATGCAGGGCTCGAGCCCAGGACCCTGAGATCATGACCTGAGCCAAAGGCAGAAGCTTAACCCACTGAGCCACCCAGGCATCCCTAAAAATTTATCACCTCTTTTAAGCTGATCATTTGATTCTCTGACAACCATACCATTACCTTTGGAAATGTTTTTCAAATTCTTTTAGTGACTTTTATTGAAATTTTATTTAAAAATTTTTTTTAAATTTTATTTATTTTTTAATTGAAATTGAATTATCAACTTTCCTTCACAAAACTGGATTATTTGTGCATTAGAGGAGTTTAGAAGTAGGCTCAGTTGCATGCAGAAGGTAATAATGGCTTAGTGGAATGCAGGAACTGTGGTTTAAATCCAATAGATCTATATTTACTTCTCATGCTGAAGTCCAGATAGACGCAGAACAGGGCTGCCATGACATTTTCCAAACAAGGCCTCAAGGATATTAGTTCCTCCCTGGACGTTTCGACAGATCTGCCTTTCATTCCCTAGGTCTCTTCTCCCAAGATCGCCACACGGTCTGAGATGGCTAATTCACCTTCTGCCGTCCCATTTACATGTTAGACATCAGGAAAGAGGAAGACAGGAGGGAGGGCACTGGGCTTCCTTTCAGGATGCTTTCCACTTCCACTTACATCTCATTGACAAAAACTTAGTTGTGTGCTTACACCTAAGAGAGAGAGGCTGAAACAACATAGTTTTTACTATGGGATATATCATATCATATATATGATATATCCCATATAAAATATATATAAAATAATGATGTAATATATATTGTATATAATATAAAATTATATATATATAATTCTATAATATACATTATACATGATACAATGTTAAAGTCTAGCAGAAATACCTATCTTCTTCCTTTAGCAATAGAACCCCTGAACTTCTATCCCATGTATGTGATACTTCCCCAGATAAGTCCGTTGTTTCTTGACACCATTATAAATGAATGAACTATCCTGCGCCCAGCATTATCTTTTTTATTTTTAAGGTGATATCTGAATGTCAACTATACTTTCAGGGGTTTCTCTTCTAGTTTTAGAGAATTTCCTTTCAACATATTCAGAGAAATAGTGACTCTTTTACTAGATCACAGATGAAAGGCAAGAACATTTTGCAAGGTGTTTTGACTTTGCCCAGAACTAGGATCTCTGCTAGATTTTAACTCTGGGCTGAGAGAAGGAAAAAAAAAATTCTTGGTTCTTTGAGTGCTTCCCAAGGCTACCACAGTTCCTTAGAGGATGCCGCCAAGTTGAACACTGGGAATACTGGATCCCAGACCCGGGTGCCTAGCCTCCCAGAGAGTCTCCTGCCCCAAACAGTGCACTGGCACTGTGTTACACCCTGTTACACACTCACTCCAGCATCAGGCATGGGGCAAGACTGAAGAATGTCTGAGATAAGTCTGTTACAATGGACAAACACTCCAAATTCCTGTCTGAGAAATGACATCGTCCACCTGTGCACAGGTCCCTAGACCCTCTCTTGTACTCAAGGAATTTGCTGTCATAATGATCTCCCCCTTCCTTTGTCCCCCATCATGCTTGATCATCCCCCACCCTCTATGAATTGTCCCCTTCAGTGTGCAATGACTCACATCTTAAAAGAACATCTAGCTGATGCTTGACCCTGTATCTGCTTCCAGCCGACATCGTATTCTTTTCTCTTTTACCGTAAAACTTTTCTCTAGGATTTTCCTTGAACCTGACACGGTTCCTCTTTCTTCACAGATCCTTTTTCTCTGTTCTTCCTTGAACCTGACATAGGTAAGTTTTGTTGCTCTCACTTCCCTGAAACCTCTTTCAAGGTCACTGATAAACCCTGCTTGGCCAAATCTAATGATCAGCCCTGAGTCCAAGACTTAGTAGACTTCCCAGTAGTGTTAGGTAGAGATGAGCACCATTTTTCCTGAAACATTTCACTTGCCTTTCAGGACACTTGGCTTTCAGTCACTTCTCCGGACTTCCATCCTCCTTGGTTCCCCTCCTCATTGAATCTTTAAAGGCCAAAGTGTCCCATGGCCACAATATTCACTCCCTAATGGAGCTCACACATCCCATGGCACTTCATAAGCATCTGTATGCTGATGATCCTAAATTTATAAGTCCAGCCTCTCCTCTGAACTCCAGACTTGCATATCCAACTAGGCACTTGGTATCTGTCTCCTTTGGTCAAAGTACTTTAAGAAGAAATACATATTTTGGGCTTTTTTCTGGGTCCTGGCCCAAACTCCTAAAACCATTGTAGTTTCCTATGTGATAAGTTATAGGAACATCTTTTATTATATTTGGTTTTTGTCACTGGCTCCTGAGACAGCTCTGGAGTGAAAAACATTTAAAAAGCATTTCTTTTGGTATTCATAACAAGCCCCTCTCAACCACATCTGAGTTTATGTTGGTTTTTTTTTTTAATATTTTATTTATTTGATAGGGACACAGTGAGAGAGGGAACACAAGCAGCGGGAGTGGGAGAGGGAGAAGCAAGCTTCCTGCTGAGCAGGGAGCCTGATGCGGGGCTTGATCCCAGGACACCGGGATCATGACCTGAGCCGAAGGTGTACATCCAAGGACTGAGCCACCCAGGAACCCCATGAGTTTATGTTGCTGAAGTAACTTTTGGAAAGCCCCTAACCTTTGGGAAGAGTAGAAGGGCTGGAGGCCGAGTTCATCCCTAACACTCGATGATCTCATCAACGAGGCCTATGTAATGAATCCTTAGGGAAAAAACCTTAATCCAAGGGGTTTGGAAAGCTTCTGGCTTGGTAACCACAATGAGAGGCTGGGAGGGTGGTGCCCCCCAGAGAAGGCAGGGAAGCTCCGTGTCCCTTCCCAACTTCCTTGCCTTGTGCATGTCTTCCATGTGGCTAGTCCTGAGTTGTATTGTTTATAATAAATCAGTAATAAAAACTAAACTGTGTCCCTGGCTTCCATGAGCCATTGTAGCAAATGACAGAACACAGGGAGAGGGACACAGGGACCTCCCATTTATAACTCATTGACTACAAGTACAGGTGACAACATAAGACTTGAACTGGCACCTGAAGAGTGTGTGTGTGGTGGGGGACAGTCTCGGGACTGAGCCCCTAACCTATGGCTCCTGCGCTCTTCAGGCACTTAGTGTCAGAACTGAGTTGAATGGAGGACACCTAATTGGTATATTCCACAAACGGAATTACTCTCGTGTGGAAGAACTTACACATCTGGGTTCAGAGTGGTGTTGTGCATAGAGAGAAACTGCAGATTTTATTTTTACTGAGGACTTGATGTGTCCTAAGGAGAACTCATGACTTTCTTTCTCAGACTTTTTTCTCCCCCAGAACTCTCTATGTCCAAAAATGGCACTGCTGTTGACCCAGTTCCTCAAGTGGAAAACTTTGGGTCATCTTTTCTTGACTCTTCACCTCAAACCTGTTCTCTACTCTGCCAGTGAATGCCGTCAGCCCAACTTTCAAGATACATCTTGAATGTGACGGTAACACCTTACATCCACTGCTCAACCAAAAAAACCATCATTTTTCACCTGAATTCCTACAGTTAACCAGTGTCTAATTCCACTCTTGCTCTCCTTACCCCAGTAGTCCATTTCCATCGAGTTGCCACGGTGGTCTTTTAAAAACAAAATCAGATTTTAAAAGAGACCCTTCCTTTTAGGATATCACTTCCCCTTTTTTGAACCTCACAGTGGTTATATACTGCCAACGTCAAGATTTTTCTACTCCTGTTTTCAAGGTGCTCTCCAATCTTATTTATGACCCTTGCCTTGAGATTCAACAGAATTTTCTCTTTTTTGGTTCAAACACATCCCATGTTTATTTTCACTCTAAACCTTACCTTATGCCGTGTCCCTACCACTTGGGTTGCGTCTTTCGGTCCTGTTCAATTCTTATTCTGACCTTAGTCATTCATTCAGTTCTTAGGGTCTTCATGAACTTCTTCATCCCTATCCTTAGGGATGTTTTACTTACAATGACTCTCTGCCATCGCTGAGTACATATGTCCAGTGCCTGATAGTATTAGAGATCTACTAGACTCAATCATTGATTGATGGAGGGATGATTAAGCTGAATATTTGAAAACAGTTTACATTAAATATGAATAAATGCTTGGCTGATTCTGTCTCTGTTATGAAGATTTTCCTAAAAACTAAGCTGATAAAAGTAAAAGATTTATTTTAGTTTCATTTTCATGAAGTTCACATTATATACACTATTTTTATTATTCAATTCTATTTATTACTAACTAAAGGGAAAAAAAAGGAATCAGTTCTCTAAAGTTATATACACTTTAAGCTGACTAGAAAAACAACCTGATTATTAATTTCTCTAGTTCTCTGTCCTACATATAGCAGAAAATATTTTTTACTTATTTTGGCTGATACATCTTGCACTTTATGTCGTATCCTTTATTTCTTTTTTTGTTTATTTTTATGTTTTTATTTAAAATCAATTTAGTTAACATATAGTGTATTATTAATTTCAGGGTAGAATTTAGTGACTTATCATTTGCATATAACAGTCAGTGCATGTAACATCAAGTGCTCTCCTGAATGCCCATCTCCCAATTACCTCATCCCTCTACCCACCTCCCCTCCAGCAACCCTCAGTTTGTTTTCTGTAGTTAAGAGTCTTTTATGGTTTCCCTCCCTCTCTGTTTTTATCTTATTTTGTTTTTCCTTCCCTTTCCTTATGTTCATCAGTTTTGTTTCTTAAATTCCACATATGAGTAAAATCACCTGGCATTTGTCTGTCTCTGATTGACTTGTTTCGCTTAGCATTAAACCCTCTAGTTCCATCTATGTCTTTGCAAATGACAAGATTTCATTCTTTTGATGGCTGAGTAATAATCCATTGTATACATACATAACACAACTTCTGTATCCATTTATTTGTTGTTGGACATCTGGGCTCTTTCCATAGAGTAGCTATTGTAGACATTGCTGCTATGAACATGGGGGGCAGGTGCCCCTTCGAATCACTATTTCTGTATCCTTCAGATAAATACCTAGTAGTACAGTTGCTGGGCTGTAGGGTAGTTCTATTTTTAACTTTTTGAGGAACCTCCATCCTGTTTTCCAGGTGATTTTTGTTGTTGTTGCTGTCAGCTTGATTGGGTCATATCCAGGATGTCAAGGAAAGCTGATCTAAAATGTTTACAGTGCCTGTAGCAGTTAGGGTCCAACAGGAATAGAAACTACACAATGGGTTAAGTTTAAGTTTGATATAAAGAATGAATAAACTTTGATAAAAGAATGTCTATAAGGAAACCATATATGGTATTGTAGGGTTGAGGGGGAGTATCCAAAGAAGGAGAAGCTGGGAAGCCCTCCCCCCCCAAAGGCTTGTTCAGATCTTGTTGGAGAAGGTATAGTTCAACTCAATGGAGAGCAGAGAAGCTTGTTGGTTTGTTTTGGACGAGGCTGTTCTGCAGTCGCTCTGGAGTGCAACTGTTCAGAAGCCGGTGGGGTGGGCTTGCATTGGGAATGGAGGCTAGGGCACCGGGGAGCTGCGCTATGCTCTGCAGAGAATGGTGGGAGGTGTAGGGCATGGGAGCTGTCGTCTGCAGAGGAAGTGGTGGCTCAGGGCGCTGGAATGAGCAGGGGGCCCTGGGGCCAGTTTCCATGTTGAGAGCTCTATCCAGAAGTTTAAATGCAGGGCCTAACTGCAGGCGAGGCAGAGGCTGGAAGGTTGCTGACTTCAATGTGCAGAAAGCCGCAGGAAACATCCGCCGAAATATAGTTCTCGCGGGCAATGTCTCTCCAGCGCCCTCTGCTGGGAAAACCTAAGGTGGTGCTCTCAAAGGAGATGCTTGAAAGACCTGTCCTTTATTACAGAGCACATATTGAAGGTGAATTGGAGCCGAGGCAATAAGTTGATAACTGTCATAGTGTTTACTTAAGCATATGTATATTTATCAAGGATAAGTGTATTGGGGGTATTTTGTGTGAATACTCTGGCAAAAAAGAATCCACATCAGTATAATATATCAGTAATGGACAAATAAATATAAATATTTAAACAAATATAATTAAATCACATTCTTCAAGTGACTGGATAATAGTATTCAGATACCTTTTTTTCTATATTTTTTTAGAATTCTTTGCAGATTTGAGGTGTATCACACAAATAGTAAATTGCACAAATCAAAAATGTGTATTTTTTTTTTTACATGTGTACACACAAGTGAAACTACTACCTAGATCAAGATACAATTTTTCTACAACTTAGGTGGATACCTCACTCCCCTTCCCAGTTAAAATCCTCCTACCCTCTGCTGTGAAGTGTGTAAACCTGGCGATTCACAGACCTGTACCCCTGGGGATAAAAATATATTATATATTTATAAAAAATAAAATTAAAAAAAAATCCTCCTACCCTCATCAGAGGCAAGTACTAATCTGGCTTCTATTTCTTGTTCAGGAACTTTATGAAATTGGAACCATAAGTAAGAACTTCATTGTGTCTGGCTTTTTTCGCTTAAAATATGATGTCTTTGAGATCCACCCATCTTGCTATACACAAACACATATATATACATATAATGAACATACATGCATACATATATATATTCATTATATGAAAAGACCACATTTATGTCTGCTGGACATTAAGGTTGTTTCTAATTTTGGACTGTTATGAATAAAGCTGCTTTCAATGTGAGTTTTTGTGGACTATGCGCTCATCTCTTTTAGGTGTAAATACAGAACAGGACTTGCTTGGTCATGGTGCCGTAGTCCTAGGTCATGTTAGTTAGATACTGTCAAATATTTTTTGGAATTCTTTAAACCAATTTCCACTTCCATCAGTAAGAGAATTCTAGTTGCTCCACATAGTTGCCAGCACTTGGTATTGTCAGTCCTTTTTAGCTGTTCCTCTGAATACTATTTTTAAGAATTAAAACTAATTGGACCTGCACAATAATATTTATCAATCTTAGTATTTAATTATATTTCTCATGTTCCCTTTTGATAAACACACAAAAAACCCTCTTGTTTCTTCCAAACATTATCTAAAATTTCAAAGTAGAAATAACAGCAATGGTCACTTTTGAAAATGTTCTCAATTTACCTATGCTTCTACACGATACACAATTTTTTACTGCAAAACTTTACTGTCATACTGTAACAGTTTCCTAATTCGGAGAACATATAAGATTCTTTCTGATTCTAAAGTAATTACTATGATTATAAATTTTCATTGTATAATATGGCAGGAGAAAATTCTGATTATGAGTTACATGACTGATTAGGTCCTCTAAAAGTAACTGGCATTTTTGGTAAACATTAAATACATTCATACAGTAATCATATGGCACGGTGCTTAAGAATATAGGCCAGGAATCATACTAGGCAGTTGTAATTCTGCCTCTGCTAGGATTTTGAATAATAAAATCATGTCTTTGTTTCCTAATTTAAAAAATAGTATCGATGATAACAATAGCTCTATGAGCAAGGGAGGTTACTTAACCTCTCTGCGCTGTAAAACGGGAATAAACAGTGTTATCGTGAATAATTAACTAACTAGTTAATACCTGAGACACTTTGAATAGTGCCTGGCACTTAACAAATGCTATTTAAACATTAGGTAGGTATAAATTTATAAATTTATAAGTTCAGCCTCTCCTCTGAACTCCAGACTTGCATATCCAACTAGGCACTTGGTATCTATCTCCTTTGGTCAAAGTACTTTAAGAAGAAATACATATTTTGGGCTTTTTTCTGGGTCCTGGCCCAAACTCCTAAAACCATTGTAGTTTCCTATGTGATAAGTTATAGGAACATCTTTTATTATATTTGGTTTTTGTCACTGGCTCTTGAGACAGCTCCGGAGTGAAAAACATTTAAAAAGCATTTCTTTTGGTAGTCATAACAAGCCCCTCTCAACCACATCTGAGTTTATGTTGGTAGAGAAATTAAGTTGAAGAGTTGTATAAAGACTGTGTAGTTCCAAACAGCAATCAATATATTTCTCAATCCCAGACAGACCCCCAATGTTTTGAACTTTATTTACTTATCTGTATCTTACTGGAAATCAGCAAAGTCAGCTTTAGGTCATGGCTCTCAACTACTTTCCTTAATATAATCTACTTTAGGGAGCTGTCACGTAGGTAAAAATCGGCTTGCCTCAGGAAAACCTTATTGTAAACTATAAAATCTATGAGAGAGACGTATCCTCTACATCGCTTTAGCAAACCCGAAGGGCGCTTTCTCCATTCCAGGTACGTTTCCGCAATACTCCCCAGCTTTCCCTCCCTATTCCCGAACCCCGAAATGTTTTCACTGTTTATTTCCGTCAGTGAGAATCCTCCTGCCACCTGAAAGCCTAGGTCAGTGCTACAGCTGGAGGACGGATAGTCAATTATGGCTACTCTGACAAAACCCTGACACGCAAGTGGGTTTAAAGATACTCGTGGGGGATACCCCAGCATCCTCTGGAGTTGAGAACACAGTTTACAGCCCTCCCACCTTCCCAACCTTCCGCGCGCTCTGGGCGACGATCCCGCCCAAGTCCCACAGCACGCCGGGAATTGTAGTTTCCGAAGGCTCGATCCAACTCAGCGCACGCGTTCTGAGCTCCTTTCGCTCCCCGAAACACTCCCGGATAAGGAAGTGGCCTGTGATGCCACGCGTTCTGCGGGCAGTGTATCCGGGCTTCTGGGAGTTGTAGTCGCCGGGGGCGGGCGCCGTCCGTAAGGAGACGTAGCTTTCCTTGGGGTCTGTACCGCAGTTGGTTCCCGGCAGGAGCCGAGGGGTCAGTCTGTACTTCCATCAGCGCCGCACTCTCTCTGAGGCTGAGGAGGCGCTTTCCTTTCTCCGGGCGCTCCCACTCTGGCGCTGGGTGCTCCTTGCCCCGAGGTCCATTTCTCTGCCGAGTCCTCTGCCTCTCCGGTCCATCTCCAAAACCTGGGCTTAGCGGCGACTCGCCTTCCTAGTGACAGGGCCGCGACCTTCTCAAACCCGGTCCTTGCCCTGCGGGGACCTTCCTCATTGCGCTCTCTCGTACTGGTTTCCCCCGCTGCCCCTATTCTCCGCTTGGGCACCCGCTTCGCTCACGCTCCTTCCACTCATTTTTCCCCCCTCCCCTTTCCTCTGCAGGGATGGAAGCTTCCTGGCGCCAGGTGGCCGGGGGCCGAGGCCGAGCCCGAGGACGGGCCACCGCGGCCCCTTCTTCAGGAAATGGAATCCATCTTCGCGGCGCCGGGGGAGGACGACAGAAGGGCTCGGTGGGCGCTGCGGGACCTGGCCCCAGCCCCAGAGGAGCCGCGACCCCTGCGGCTGCAGGTAGCTCAGCCGGGCACAGCCCCGCGGGATCTGAAGCCCCGCAGACTTCCGTAGCGTGTGGTGAGCCCGGCTCTGGTCCTCAGTTTCACCTGGATACCTACTAGGCACTTACTAGTCCCAACTGCCTCCCCGCCCTTACTCTCATTCACTTCTCCCCTTCTCCTTGGAGACTTGGTTATTGCCCCACTGCTCAAACCTTCAAGGAAGCTACTCATTTCGGCGTTCTAGGCAGATTCCTAGCATACCTCTTTCCTCTTAATTTTAATTACTATCGATCAGCATTACTTCTTTCTCCGGTGTTCTTCTCTTTATTCTTTTTTTGCCTGAATCCCTAGACCAAAAGTTGCACATTGTGGCCCCGGGATTCTGATTTAGCCTATAGTTTGGTTTGGTTAATACGGAACCATCTGAATTGGTTGCCAACGGGTTTTGTTTGTTTTTCTTTTCTTTTAAAAAAAATCTCGTTAACAACTTTTTTTTTTTTTTTTTTGTAAAATAGGATAGTGTGGCTTTACCTTTGTGCATGGCAACAGCCAGTTGCAGAAATTCCGTTTAGATTGGGTTTAGGCATTCCCATTTCACGTGGTCTCTCCTACCTAGGGGCCAGCTGTCATTTTCTCTCTTTGCAAGATTGCCTTAGTTTAGTAACTTTAATCGTCTATGCCCTGTAAGCACTTGAGCTTGAGGTATTTTTCTCAACTTTGGTTCCTATTCACAAATGTCATGTCCTTTTTCTTATATATCTTCTGTGACCTCCTCTGGCATGTCATTATCCTTCATCCAAGGCTGTGTTTTAGTGGCGTCTGAGAATGCACAGGCAACGCTGAATTGTCCATGCTAATGGAGGATTGCATGAGGCCAAGGGAATAATCCCAGAAAATCATTTTATTTTTATGTTTGGAATGTATTTTTCAGAATGTATTTTTTGAGGGGAGGAGCAAAGTTGAGCTTCGGAGTGCTTTTTCCCTAAGCTAATTTTAAAGTTAGGTGGTATTCTCTTCACTTGGAGTTACTGGGTTTATTTTAATTCCAGTGCAGTAAGCATACAGTGTTCTGTTAGTTTCAGGTGTACATACATACTTCCTTACGTCACCTGGTGCTCATCACCACAAGTGCATTTCTTAATCGTCATCACCTGTGTCACCCATACCTCCCACCCACCTCCCCTCTGGTAGCACTTATGATTTATGATACTGGTGGTGGTGAAACGTGCAGGTTGGAGACCAAAAACAGGTTTGGTAAAGTTTCTTGGATTTTGTGGATGGTAGAAGAGCAAACATTTTTCACCTGGATAATTGAGATTTGTCTGTAAGAAATGATATATAGGAAGCATGCTTTGTCATTTTTTTCTTGAGATGATCTTATGTGGACACGTTGATAGGGTTATGGATGTTTTTATTATGTCTTCTAATTCAGCCTTTAAATAAATGTATCCTTACGTGCTGTTTTCCACACAATTAATGACATATATCATCTCTCTTAATGCACATCAAGTTTTTTTTTTTTTTAAAGATTTTATTTATTTATTTGACAGAGATCACAAGTAGGCAGAGAGGCAGGCAGAGAGAGGAGGAAGCAGGCTCCCTGCTGAGCAGAGAGCCCCCGATGTGGGGCTCGATCCCAGGACCCCGAGACCACGACCCGAGCCGAAGGCAGAGGCCCTAACCCACTGAGCCACCCAGGCGCCCCTGCACATCAAGTTTTGAGCCATAATTTTACAGTCATTATTTCTTTCCTAATACTCAAAAGATTCCTATATAGGCACTGTGTGCGTTTTCTTTCAGTTTTACTTGAAATACCGTATAACCCCCAACTAAGTTGGCTGCAACAACAATGGGAAGACATTTCATGAGGAAAATAAAGATAAAACGTCCTTAAGTACAAACGCACCACCAAGATTAAGAAAGCTTATCTTTAGTGGCTTATCAGTTTTAAGCATAAAGTGGATTTAAGTCAGCGATTTACTGTTTTAATTAGTGAATTTAAAATCCTCTCAATATGGGCATTAATAAATTCCGATCAATTAAGTATGTTTGTTGCTCCTTTTTCAAAACTATGGTCGCTGTTCATAATCGTTTATTAATAGTTAGTACTTGAAGAAAACTCCCCTGGTCCTTGCCCTTAAAGACTTGGGAATATGCTATGAAGTAATCTAATTCTTTTTGTGTTATTATTTAGCAAGTAAAAAAAATGAGAAGTACAGTCAGCTAAAGGGAATAGTGGAAGAATGTATCCGAAATTTATTTAACATTTCTTTTTGGGATGAAGCTGCTGTAGAAACCACATTTTCCATATTGGCAACATTTTGTGTGGATTAATGTTAAATATATATGTTTTGTGACCACATTTTAATAAATGCAAAAAGTCCTTGAGCTTTCTAAGAGCAGATTATAAAGATAATGGGTATACAGTGAATCTTTGTGCAAAAACTGTGTTGGGCTGGGCCAGGCCAGGTTAGGCTGTAGTGTGGAAGAGGATTTTTGGAGAAAGCACCCAGTTTAACTGATTCTGAAGTGCTCCCAGTTGGCATGTTTCCCACCTCCTAAAAATCACTGTGATTGATTTATTTTTTTATTTTTTATTTTTTATTTTTTTAAAAGATTTTATTTATTTATTTGACAGAGAGAGATCACAAGTAGGCAGAGAGGCAGGCAGAGAGAGAGGAGGAAGCAGGCTCCCTGCTGAGCTGAGAGCCCGATGTGGGGCTTGATCCCAGGACCCTGGGATCATGACCTGAGCCGAAGGCAGAGGCTTTAACCCACTGAGCCACCCAGGGGCCCCGATTGATTTATTTTTAATCATCCCATTTAAATTTTTATTAATGCCCTTATTTTGAGGTTGATTAACAGTTTTTTTATACTTCTTTCATACCTTTATAATTTTTTAATTGATTTGTTAATTATGGTTTCTAGAACAATTTGCTGCATTTAACAGGATATTTAACAAACATGAAAGTTTTCATTGTGGTAGTAGTCTCTTTAGTTGTGTCACTAGAAACTTGAAAATACCTTTTTTGTGCATTATAGTAAAATAGAATGCTCCAAGGAAGATTTTAAACTTATGCTTTTAGAGATTATTTTGTAGAAACGAAACTAATTTCTTTTTCTTTTAAGCAGAGCTAATGTCTCAGAGGAAATTTGAGGAAATCAAGAAGGCCAATCAAGCTGCTGCCAAAAAACTTGTTGAAGAACACTTTAGCTCTTCCTCTGAAGAAGAAGGAGATGAAGATTTTGAAGGAAAACGGGGAAAAATAGTTGCTAATACATTTACAAGTTACACTACTCAGACAGGTGCTGTATGGTCTTTTAAATTTTGACTTTTTTTTTAAAGTTTTTATTTAAATTCCAGTTTGTTAGCATACACTGTAATATTAGTTTCAGGTGTACAATGTAGTGATCAGTACTTCCATACATCACCCAGTGCTCATCCCATCACCTATTTAATCCTTCTCCCTACCCACCTCGTTACAGTCATCATCAGTTTGTTCTCTATATAGTTGAGAGTCTGTTTCTTGGTTTACCATTTACTCTTCCCGCCTCCTTTGCTTGTTTTGTTTTTTAAATTCCCCATATGAGTGAAATCATCTGGTATTTGTCTTTCTCTGACTGACTTATTTCATTAGCATAATATATTGTAGCTCCATCCACATTGTTGCAAAAGGCAAAATTTCATTCTTTTTTTAAGATTTTATTAATTTATTTGACAGATCACAAGTAGGCAGAGAGGCAGGCAGAGAGAGAGGAGGAAGCAGGCTCCCTGCTGAGCAGAGAGCCCGATGCGGGGCTCCATCCCAGGACCCTGAGATCATGACCTGAGCCAAAAGCAGAGGCTTTAACCCACTGAGCCACCCAGGCGCCCCAATTTCATTCTTTTTTGAGGCTAATATCCCATTGTGTATATATACACTACACCTTTATCCGTTCATCAGCTGATGGACGTTTGGACTGTTTCCATAATTTGGCTACTGTAGATAATGCTGCTGTAAACATCAAGGTGCATGTATGCCTTAGAATTAGTATTTTTGTATTAGTTGGGCAAAAACCTCGTAGTGCAATTGCTAGGTCATAGGTAGTTCTATTTTGAACTTTTTGAGAACCCTCTATACTGTTCTCTAGAGTGGCTGCCCCAGAGTGCATTCCCACCAACAGTGCTAGTGGCTTCCCTTTTCTGCACATGCTTGCCAACACCTGTTGTTTCTTGTGTTGTTGATTTTACCCATTGCGCTTCCTTGGTTTGCACTTCCTCGATGGTAAGTGGTGATGAACATCCTTTCTTGTGTCTGTTGCCCATCTGTAGGTCTTCTTTGGAAAAATACCTATTCATGTCTTCTGCCCATTTTTTAATTGGATTGTTTTTTGTGTGTTGAGTTTTATAAGTTCTTTGTATATTTTGGATATTAGCCCTCTATCAGATGTGTCATTTGCAAATATCTTCTTCTATTCCAAAGATTGCCTTTTCATTTTGTTGCTGTGCAGAAGCTTTTTATTTTCATGAAGTCTCAATAGTTTGCTTTTGTTTCTCTTGCCTCAGGTGACATATCTAGTAAGAATTTGCAATGGGCAATGTCAAAGTTACTATGTTTTTCTTTTAAGATTTTAATGGTTTCCTGTCTCACATTTAGTTCTTTCATCCATTTTGAATTTATTTTTGTGTATGGTGTGAGAAAGTGGTTCAGTTTCATTCTTTTACATATTCCTGTCCAGTTTTTCCAACACCATTTGTTGAAGAGATTGTTTTTTTTTCATTGGGTATTCTTTCCTGCTCTGTCGGAGATGAATTGATCATTAAGTTGGGGGTTCATTTCTGGGTTTTCTATCCTGTTCCCCTGATCTATGTGTCTGTTTTTGTGCTAGTACCATACTATTTTGATTACCAGAACTTTGTATTATAACTCAAAGTCTGGAATTGTGATGCCTCCAACTTTGCTTTTCTTTTTCAAGGTAGCTTTGGTTATTGGGGGTCTTTTGTGGTTCCATACAAATTTTAGGATTATATATTCTAGCTCTGTGAAAAATGCTGGTGATACATTGATAGGGATTGCATTAAATGTGTAGACTTCTTTGGGTAATGGGCATTTTAATGATATTTCCAATCCATGAGCGTGGGTTGTTTTTCCATTTCTCTATGTCATCTTTAATTTCTTTCATTAGTATTTCGTAGTTTTCAGAGTACAGGTACAGGTCTTTCACCTCTTTGGTTAGGTTTTTACCTAGGTATCTAACTAGTTTTGGTCTAATTGTAAATGAAATTGATTCCTTGATTTCTTTCTGCTGCTTCATTATTGGTATATAGAAATTTAACAGATTTCTGCATATTGATTTTGTGTCTTGTGACTTTGCTAAATTCATGTACCAGTTCTGGAAATTTTTTGGTGGAGTCTTCTGGGTTTTCTCTATAGAGTATCAAGCCATCTGCAAATACTGAAAGTCTAACTTCTTCCTTGCCAGTTTAAATGCCTTTTATTTCTATTTGTTGTCTGATTACTGTGGCTAGGCCTTCTAATACTGTGTTAAATAACAGTTGTAAGGGTGGACATCCCCATCTTTTTTCTGACCATAGAGGAAAATTCTCAATTTTCCCTATTAAGGATGGTATTAGCTGTGGGCTTTTCATATACGGCCTTTATCATGTTGAGAATATGGTTCTTATCCTTTCTTTTATTAATCTAGTGAATCACATTGATTGATTTGTGAATACTGAACCACGCTTCCTGCCCAGGAATAAGTCCCACTTGGTCATGGTGACTGATTCTTTTAATGTACTGTTGGATTCGATTTGCTCATATTTTATTGAGAATTTTTGCATTGGTGTTCATCAGGGGTTTCACCTGTAGTTCTCTTTTTTAGTGGTATCTTTATCTGGTTTTGATATCAGGGTGATGTTGGCCTCATAGAATGAATTTGGAAATTTTTCTTCCTTTTCTATTTTCTGAAATAGTTTGAGAAGGATAGGTACTAACTCTTCTCTAAAATGTTTGGTAAAATTTGCCTGTGAAGCCATGTGGCCCTGGACTTTTATTGGGAGAATTTTTATTCCTGATTTTATTTCTTTGCTGGTTATCTGTCCCAAGTTTTCTGTTTCTTCCCATTTCAGTTTTGGTAGTTTATATGTTTCTAGGAATTTATCCACTCTTCCAGATTGTGCAATTTGTTGGGATGTAATTTTTCATAATATTCTTTTATAATTCCTTGTATTTCTGTGGTGTTGTTTGTTATCTCTCCTCTCTCATTTGTGATTTTATTTATTTATTATGAATCCATTTGTTTACTGTGATTAAGTCCTTTCTTCTTTCTGATAAGTAGCTAGAGGTTTATCAATTTTATTAATTTTTTCAAAGACCCAGCTCCTTGTGTCATTGATAGATTTTTTTTTTCTATATCATTTATTTATTTCTGCTCTAATCTCTTTTATTCCCTTCCTTCTCCTGGCTTTAGGCTTAATATGCTGTTTTTCTAGCTCCTTTAGGTGTAACGTTAGGTTGCTTATTTGAGATTTTTCTTGCTTCTTGAGGTAGGCCTGTGTTATATACTTCCCTCTTGGGACCACTTTTGCTGCATCCCAAAGGTTTTGGACTGTTGAATTTTCATTTGTTTCCATGTGTTTTTTTAAATTTGTTGATTTCCTGGTTGACTCATTTATTCCTTAGTAGGATGTTCTTTAACCTCTATGTCTTTGTGCTCTTTCCAGATTTTTTCTTGTGTTTAACTTCAAGTTTCTTATTGTGGTCAGAAAATATGCATGGTATGATCTCAGTCTTTTTGTACTTGTTGAGGCTTGATTTGTGTCCTAGTGTGTGATCTATTCTGGAGAATGTACCATGAGCACTTGAAAAGAATGTGTATTCTGTTTTAGGATGGAATGTTCTGAATATATCTGTTAAATCCATGTATTCCAGTGTGTCATTCAAAGCCATTGTGTCGTTGTTGTTCTTCTGTTAGATGATCTGTCCATTGATATAAGTGGGGTCCCCTACTATTACTATATTATTATCAATTAGTTCCTTTATGTTTGTTATTGTTTTATATATTTGGGTGCTGCCATGTTGGGTGCATAATATTTACAATTGTTAGGTCTTCTTGTTGGATTGTCCCCTTTATTATGATATAGTATCTTTCTTCATGTTTTGATAGTCTTTGGTTTAAAGTCTAGTTTTTCCAACGTAAGTATTGCTACTCTGGCTTCCTTTTAATGTCCATTTGCATGATAAATGGTTTTCCATTACCTCACTTTCAATCTGTGGGTATCTTGAGGTCTAAAATGAGTCTCTTTTAGGCAGAGTATAGTTAGGTCTTGTTTTTCTATCCATTCTGACATGCTGTATCTTTTGATTGGTGTGTTTAGTCCATTTACATTCAGAATAATTATGGATATACATGTATTTAGTGCTGTTTTAATACTTGTTTTGTCATTGTTTCTGGAGATTTTCTCTCATCCTTTCTCATCTTCATCACTTTTGGTCTTTTCACTTGAAGAGTTCCCTTTACTATTTCTTGCAGGGCAGGTTTTGTGGTCCCAGAGCCCTTTAGTTTTTGTTTGTCTGGGAAACTCTTTATCTCTCTTTCTATTGTGACTGATAGACTTGCTGGATAGACTATTCTTGGCTGCAGACTTTTCCTATTCAGCACTTGGAGTATATCATGCCACTCCCTTCTAGCTTGCCAAGTTTGGGTTGAGAGATCTGCAACTAGCCTTATGGGTTTTCCCTTGTAAGTTAAGGACTTCTTTTTTTTGCTTCTTTTAAGATTTTTTCATTATCTCTGTATTTTGCATATTTAATTACAATATGTATTGGCATCGACCTGCCTTTTTTTATTTTGATGGGAGTTCTCTGTGTCTCCTTGTTCTGGATTTCTATTTCCTTACCCAGATAGGGAAGTTTTTAGGTATGATTTCCACAAATAAGTTTTCTGTCCCCTTTTCTCTCTTCTCCTTCTTCCGGGACTCCTAGAAGACAAATGTGATTACGTTTGATGGAGTCATTGAATTCCCTAAGTCTAGTCTTATATTTTATAATTCTTCCTCTTGTTCAGTTTCACTGTTTTCCATTATTTTATCTTCTGTGTCACTTATTTGTTCCTCTGCTTCTTCGAGCCTTGCGTTCATTGCATCAATCCTATTTCATCTCTGATTCTTCTTTCACTCTTTTATCTCTACTGTAAGGGTCTCCCTGATGTCTTCCATTCTTTTCTCAAGCCCAGTGGTATCCTTATTATTGTTGCTTTAAATTCTCCATCAAGGGACGCCTGGGTGGCTCAGTTGGTTGGGCAGCTGCCTTCGGCTCAGGTCATGATCCCAGCATCCTGGGATCGAGTCCCACATCGGGCTCCTTGCTTGGCGGGGAGCCTGCTTCTCCCTCTGCCTCTGCCTGCCATTCTGTCTGCCTGTGCTTGCTCTCATTCTCTCTCTCTCTCTGACAAAAAAATAAATAAATAAATAAATAAATAAATAAATAAATTCTCCATCAAGTGTAGTACTTAAATTTATTTCACTTAGGTCCCTGGCTGCGACTTTATCTTGTACTTTAATTTGGGATTAATTCCTCTGTCTTGGCATTTTGTCTAAGTCTCTGCCTTCTTCTCTGTTAGAAAAGTCCATTATGTTTCCTTCTGAGAATAATGGCTTTATGAAGAAGAGGTCAGATAGTGAAGTGTTCAAGGGCTTGGTGCTTCAGGCAGTATGTCCGGTACAAGCTGCATGTGCCCTGTTGTTGTGTCTGGGCTGCTCTCTCCTTCTGGCCAGTCCTCTGCAGAGGCTTTCCTTGCATGCAGTGGGCAGTGTTTGGTCCTTGGCCTGAGTGTGGCAAGTTTTAAGTAGGTGTATTCTGGTTTGCTATTTTCAGTGAGATCTGCTACTATTCTACTAGAACTGAAGCCCTGTAGGACTCTCTGGTCAGGAGATGTGGTGTGCGCAGGGGTTCCTGCTGGTCCTCTGGGGAAGGGGCCTGCTGTGCTGGGACTGAGGCAGGCTTGGCTAAGAAGGGAGCTCCACCAGAGTGCAGGCATGTGGGATGTGGTGTAAGCAGGTTAGGGAGCCAGCGTCGGCCCTTCACTGCTTACCACAGGTGGCTCTGTGTTTACACCGAGGGGCGTGACAGGGAAATGGCACCAGCTGGCTCCTTTATCCCCAGAGAGGCATCTCCAGTGAACACCACCTCTCAGGGAGCACTCTAATAAGAGGGAAGAGGAAATAATCTCCGCCTGTGTGCCCCAGGCACTCTTCAGACCACTGATTTCCATGCTGGCTGCCCAAGGGTTGTTTGCCTGCCTTCTCTATAGGAACAGTGCGGTGCCCTCAGGGCTCTATCCCAGCCGGGCCTACTGATCTTTAAAACTCCAGTCTTTATGCCCCACTGGTTGCAGGAACTCATGAAAATCAGTCCTTCTTGTTTTTCCAGCCATTGGCTTTGGGGAAATGTTCTTATGCGTTCCCCTGTGTGTTCTCTCTCTCTCACCTTTCTCCGCGACCATGGCTCCCTTTGTAACATGGGACATGATCCGTTTCTCCCCTAAACCACGTCTTTGTCCTTTTAGCTTCTTTGTTGTGGCTTCTTCTCTCCCTTTACTTGTGGAGCTTATTCTGTCAGTCTCCAGGTTGATTTCTGGGGTATTTAGAATGATTTGATAGTTATCTACTGTTTGAAGGAAGAGACGAGCCTATAGTACTCCTGCTCTGCTGCCATGTTAGCTTACCCCTAAATTTTGGCTGTTTTGACATCAATGACAATATAATCCTGATTTTTAAAAAACACTTGTAGTCTATATGGAATAGTTTTTGCATCTTAAAATGAGCATTTTTATATTACATAGTTGAAATTTTGTGCATTTTACAATTTGAGTTATATGTTGTAGAACACTAATCTTTCCAGAGAGCAAGTAAAATGGCAGTGTCCCTTATAGCCTTAGAAATTCTGTATGTGTAATTGGCAAGTCATTAGAATCTGGGAGGGGGATGCCAGAGCTCCCTGAAATGTGTGGGGTCTGGTTGTCCATGGTTATGATTTGGTTGGGCTTGATAACTTTGAAGACCCTCTTAAATCTATTCTTTTTCTTTGTTTTTCGTCACATATTAAATGTGTTTTGGATTCAGTTTCATTTCTTAAGTTTCTTCCTTTATGTTGTATCTTACAACTTCTGATTTAAATTTTTTTTTTTTTTTAAACAAAGTCTTCTCTGGTTTGCAGTATACTGGTGTGCAGTATCATTAAATGTTAATATCTGGGTTACTCTTAATACCATACTTGTTTACAAGTGAGAGGGTCAAATTGATGTTGCTATGAAGGATTTGGTACTAAGTATAAAAATAGAGTATTTTAAATTTAAGTGTTTAACACTTTCCATATTTTATACTTAATGTTATTATTAGAAAGAAGCTTGCATGTAATGTCAACGTTAGTTGCCTCACTATTCTGATGGCATCAAGAGGCCACGCACACATTGTCAGGTAGATTTTCTAAGGAAGTTACCATATCAGCTAAGGAATTAAGATTAGGAGGCTTGAAGTCTGGCTCAGGTAGGTAGGTTGGTAAAGTGTAATCTTTATCAACTGGCTCTGCCAGGTAAGTTGATGAAGAATTACTTTAAGGTTAGGAAGTTTCTTGCTCCTAGAGGACTTTATAGGAAGTAACTTTCAGAAGTTTCTTGCTTCAAGAGAACTTCACTTAAACTATTCTAGATAGTGAAAGGTTTTATTTTTAAATAGGAAATTCAGTACTGTAACTCAGTATTTCTTCCTACTATTTAAAAAAATTATCATTTATAAGTTATTCTTTTTTTTATAAGTTATTGATTTTTGGTCTGTTTTTCATCTTGAGGTGTTAAAGCAATTTTTCTTACATTGTTTTTTGACCAATCCATAAATATTTTGATTCTTGTTCCTTTTGTTCTTTACTTTGCCTATATCAAAGTAAAGAGATCTGATGACTTGATTTAGGAACAATAGATGTTAGGGTCATGAGGTGTTTCCCATCTTACTTCAGTGGATTAAACACCAGAACTTTGCCAAAGAGGTTCTTTATTTTTGTCTCAGCCCAGCCTTTGTACTTTCATGACCCTTCTCTCGAATTTCAGACTTTTATGGTCAACTTCCTAGTGAGTGTGTCTGTCTTGTTGGGCCATGGACACATCAAACATAGGTTGAAAGATAACTTAATTCTTTGTTTTGGTTACCTGAATTAGTAGCACCACTATTTTCCCAGTCACCCACCCAAGCCAGAAATCCGGGCGCAGTGGTGGTGCATGTGTGTGTCTCAGCCAGTACAAACCATCCTCCCCTCTGCCAATGGCAGACATCTCGTCAAACATTGCATTCTTTCCTTTGAGTGCTGATGTTCATGTTGACATTCCCGTCAACATTCAACAAGGCTTTTAAAAGCAGCACAATCTAATTGTCACCAAGTCCTGCTAAGTTTTATTTCCTGAGTTTCTTAACTACCCTTCCTCTCCCCACATACTGTTATTGCCTAATTCAGTCCCCTGCAGCTGCTTAATATTTGGATTAAATTCAGATAACTTTATAAGGTAGATACTACTATTGCTGTTATTACTATTTTTGTTACTATTTTAAAGATGAGAAAACTGAGACAGAAATAGGTAATTTGCTTAAAGTCGTTTTTTGCTTTATCTGCTATAACTCCTCTTAACTGGTACTTCAGGCTTCCAGTCTTGGCCTCTGTGGGCTCAACTTTCTTCAGTTGCCAGAGTGATCTTTTTAGAATGTGACTAAAGATGCTAGGCTATCCACTATGACACCTTAGGCAGTATACTTAATCCTGCAGCCAAACTTGAATACAATTTTCAAAGAAATTTTAAATAAATTTTATAAAGTTGCACTTTATGTTGTTAAAACCTATTCCATCATGTTCCCAAATTTTATGTGCTAGCTGTTAAATTAGGTGAAATTTAAAATTATAAATTTTATACAGTTGACCTTTGAACAACATAGGTTTGAGCTGTACATGTCCACTTATATCTGTATTTTTTTCAATAAATGTAGGTACGGTACTGTAAATGCATTTTTAATGATTTTGTTAATAACATTTCTTTTTTCCTTTGTTTCGGATTTTTATTTAAATTCTAGTTAGTTAACACATATTGCAATATTGGTTTCAGGAGTAGAATTTAGTGATTCATCACTTATATATAACACCCAGTGCTCATCACCCTTCTAGCCCATCCCCCACCCACCCCTTCCATCAACCCTCAGTTTGTTCTCAGTAGTTAAGAGTCTCTTATGGTTTGCTTTTCTCTCTCTCTCTTTTTTCCTTTCCCATATGTTCATCTGTTTTGTTTTTAAATTCTACATGTGAATGAAATCTTATGGTATTTGTCTCTCTCTGACTTACTTCACTTAGCATAATACACTCTAGCTCCATCTACGTTGTTAAAAATGGTAAGACTTCATTCTTTTTGATGGCTGAATAAATGTATTTATGTATCTTATTCTATATATTCCATTGTGTATATATATTATATCTTCTTTATCCATTCATCAGTCATTGGACATTTTGGCCCCTTCCCTCGTTTGGCTGTTGTTGATACTGCTGCTCTGAACATCGGGTTGTATGTGTCCCTTTGAATCTGTATTTTTGTACCCTTTGGGTAAATACCTGGTAGTACAGTTGCTGGACCGTAGGGAAGCTCTATTTTAACTTTTTGAGGAAACTCCATACTGTTCTCCAGCGTGGCTGCACCAGTTTCCATTCCCACCAACAATGTAAGAAGGTTCCCCCTTTCTCCACATCCTCTCCAACATCTGTTGTTTCCTGGGTTGCTAATTTTAGCCATTCTAACGGGTGTGAGGTGGCATTTCATTGTGGTTTTGACTTGTATTTCCTTGATAATGAGTGACGTCGAACATCTTTTCATGTGTCTGTTAGTGATCTAGGTGTCTTCTTTGGAAAAATGTCTATTCATGTCTCCTGTCCATTTCTTAACTAGATTATTTGCTGATAACATTTCATATTCCCTAGCTTACTTTATTGTGAGAATATAACATGTAATACATATAGCATACAAAATATGTATTAATTGTTTCATGCTCCTTAGGCTTCTGGTCAACAGTAGGCTACTAACTAGTAGTTAAGTTGTAGGGGGTCAAAAGTAACATGGAGATTTGTGACTGCGTGGTTGTTTAAAGGTCAGCCATGCATTTGTTAAAGCCCACAATGTTGAAGAGCAAAGTAAACACACAATAGGATTCTTAAGTCTGCTTTTAAGGATACTCTTTAAACTTAAGGGATTATTTAAAATAAAGCAATTGTCTTTAATAATTTTATAATACTTTATAGTTTGGGAAGTGATTTTATATATATTTTTAATATCCTGAATTATATTTATGTTTATATTATGGTAGAGCAAGTTTTTCTAAGTGCTTGTTTACTTAGATGATTTTAGAAAGTAGAGAATTAGCCAAATGTCCTGTTTATTTAACTTTTTTCTTTGGTGACTCAAATTTTGATTTGAACCATTTTATTGCCATGATAGCTTATGCTGTTAGTCTACTTTTGTTGGAGACTCAGTTCCTCTATTGAGGAATCTTTATTATACTAAAGACACGTAGGTTTATTTCTCTTACACTAAAGTGACTCAGATTATTGCCTTTTTTTTTTTTTTAAAGATTTTATTTATTTATTTGAAACAGAGAGAGAGATCACAAGTATGCAGAGAGGCAGGCATAGAGAGAGAGAGAGGAGAAAGCAGGCTCCCCGCCGAGCAGAGAGCCCGATGCAGGCCTCGATCCCAGGACCCTGAGATCATGACCTGAGCCGAAGGCAGAGGCTTAACCCACTGAGCCACCCAGGCGCCCAGATTATTGCCTTTTTGGTGTCATATGCTTTTGGCTGGTTTTCAGGCTTTCATTTTGCTGTCACCTGTTATTTCTTCAATCTTCTTGTAGTAACTTTTGCCACAGCATAGTGTAGTGGTTAAGAGAGCTCACTTTGCAGTCTGACTGAAGTTACTTAATTGTTCGTCTCAGTTTTCTCATTTTCTCTGTAAAATGAAGATAAAAATAGCTCATTTCATCCCACTGAAATACAAAAACCTACAGTGCCTACCAAATAAATGCTCAGTAATTGCTTACAGAAAATTACAGTTTAGTGATATTTTCTAAGAAGTTCTAGCTATTTTTTTAAGTGGAAATAATGAACACAGTTTAATGAAACAAGTTGATTATAATGTAACGACCTCAGGATCATTTCATCCAGTGAGTTTTCAGTAAGAATATGCTGTGTATCCTGTTTTCTCCTCTAGGATTTTGATGGATTTCTGTCTCATCCATTGAGGTCTTTCATCCATCTTGAGTCTATTTTTGTGTATGGTGTAAGGAAATGGTCCAGTTTCATTCATCTGCATGTGGCTATCCAATTTTCCCAACACCATTTTTTGAAGAGACTGTTTTTTTTCCACTGGACATTCTTTCCTGCTTTGTCAAAGATTAATTGACCCTAGAGTTGAGGGTCCATTTCTGGGCTCTCTGTTCTGTTCTGTTGATCTGTGTGTCTGTTTTTGTGCCAGTACCTATAGTCTTGATGATTACAGCTTTGTAATAGAGCCTGAAGTCCGGAATTGTGATGCCGCCAACTTTGGTTTTCTTTTTCAACATTACTCTGGCTATTTGGGGTCTTTTCTGGTTCCATATAAATTTTAAGATTATTTGCTCCATTTCTTTGAAAAAAGTTGATGGTATTTTGATAGGGATTGCATTAAATGTGTAGATTGCTCTAGGTAGCATAGACATTTTCACAATATTTGTTCTTCCAGTCCATGAGCATGGAATGTTTTCGATTTCTTTGTGTCTTCCTCTGTTTCTTTCATGAGTATGTTATAGTTTTCTGAGTACAGATTCTTTGCCTCTTTGGTTAGGTTTATTGCTAGGTATCTTACGGTTTTGGGTGCAGTTGTAAATGGGATCAACTCCTTAATTTTTCTTTCTTCTGTCTTGGTGGTGGTGTATAGAAATGCAGCTGATTTCTGTGCATTGATTTTATATCCTAACACTTTACTGAATTCCTGTATGAGTTCTAGCAGTTTTGGAGTGGAGTCTTTTGGGTTTTCTACATAAAGTATCATATCATCTGCAAAGAGTGAGAGTTTGACTTCTTTTTTGCCGATTTGGATGCCTTTTATTTCTTTTTGTTGTCTGATTACTGAGGCTAGAACTTCTAGTACTATGTTGAATAGTAGTTCTTCCTAGAAACATTGCCAAAGGCAAGGGAAACAAGGGCAAAAAATGAGCTGTTGAGACTTCATCAAGATCAAAAGCTTTTGCACAGCAAAGGAAACAGTCAACAAAACCAAAAGACAACTGACAGAATGGGAGAAGATATTTGCAAATGACATACCAGATAAAGGGCTAATATCCAAAATCTATAAAGAACTTATCAAACTCAAGACCCAAAGAACAAAGAATCTAATCACTCAAGGAATGGGCAGAAGACATGAACAGACATTTCTGCAAAGAAGACATCCAGATGGCCAAAAGACACATGAAAAAGTGCTCCACATCACTTGGCATCAGGGAAATACAAATCAAAACCACAGTGAGAAACCACCTGACGCCAGTCAGAATGGCTAAAATTAACAAGTCAGGAAATGACAGACGTTGGCGACGATGTGGAGAAAGAGGAACCCTCCTACACTGTTGGTGGGAATGCAAGCTGGTGCAGCCGTTCCTGAAAACAGCATAGAGGTTCCTCGAAAAGTTAAAAATAGAGCTACCCTATGACCCAGCAATTGCATTATTGGGTATTTACCGTAAAGATACAAATGTGATCCAAGGGGACACATGCACCCAAATGTTTATAGCAGCAATGTCCACAATAGCCAAACTATGGAAAGAACCTAGATGTCTATCAACAGATGAATGGTTAAAGAAAATGGTGTATATATACAGTGGAATACTATGCAGCCATTAAAAAACCTGAAATCTTGCCATTTGCAATGATGTGGATGGAACTAGAGGGTATTATGCTAAGTGAAATAAATCAGAGAAAAACAATTATCATATCATCTCTCTGATATGAGGAATTTGAGAGGCAGGGTGGGAGGTTTTGGGGGGCAGGAAGGGAAAAATGAAACAAGATGTTACTGGGGAGGGAGACAAAACCATAAGAGATTCTTAATCTCAGGAAACAAACTGAGGGTTGCTGGGGGGGGTGTGGGGGAGGGATAGGATGGCTGGGTTAGGACATCAGGGAGGGTATGTGCTATGGTGAGTGCTGTGAATTGTGTAAGACTAATGATTTCACAGTCCTGTAGCCCTGAAACAAATAATACATTATATGTTAATGAAAAAAAGCCAAAAAAAAAAGAAATGTGCATTGTATCAACACACATTTATACTTACCCTAAAGGGCTCTGCTGAGCTTAGACTTTGCAAGTTCTTTCACTTTGCTTGTAGGTATGCTTTCTCTTGTAATTTGACCTCCTGCTGCCCTTGCCCACGTCTCTGTCCCCCACCAAAGTTGTTATGGACTGTACAGCAATAAAAGCAAGTATGTTCTCAGAGAGGGCTGGTGTACTGTTTTTGAATTAAGGACAGACGATCTAATGCATGGACTTTGTGACCTCTTGGCAGCTCACTGGTTGCTTTTTTTTAAACTTCTCATTTTTCAGCTGTGTATCGAATAATTGACAATGGCTACAATTCTCCCTGTGGTGCTATTTAGTGAGTCTGTGTTATTTTCAGATGTTGCTTAACATGAGTTTTTCGATTTTTAAATTTCAAGATGGAGATGTGCGTGAATTAGAGCGAACCAGACAGTATGTACACGAAGCTTTCCAAGCAGGGGCTATGACATGCTTAATTTGTATTGCTTCAGTGAAGAGAAACCAAGCAGTAAGTTCTTCCCTTTATCTATATTAATGCATCTCCCCCAAATATCTTATTTTGCACTTATCATATTTCGCCATTTATTATTCTTTTATTTTTGTTCAAAAACACTTCACTTGAGAATTTTATTTATGAATTAATAGTCATTTTATAAATCTGTAATTTGAAAAAAATTAACTCTACATGAGCAGCCAATCTTTTTAGCACTGTTAATGTAAGTGAAGCAGATATCTTCAGTTTTAATGCATGTGTTAATTTGAGAAAGCACAGCATCTGCACTTTAGAGTTTCCCACAAATACTGAAATGTTAAAATGGACTAAATTTCACTACTTTCAGCAGGTTTTAAAAAAGGGAGATATAGTCCCTGCCTTGAAGGAAATAGAACCTAGTCATGATACTTAATAGTTTATTAGTGAGCTTCTCTTGTTTCTTGTGTTGAAGACACTCCAGAAAATAGCTGGGGTCCCTGGGGAGAGATGGATTCAGATATAACTCATGTACTTGGAGGTGCTATGGTCTAATGTGAAGTTATCCATACGTAAATTTAAAAGAGCATTAAAGACACAATTAAGGAGAAGTAATGACTGAATATGGTAGACTCAGTGTTTAGACTCAGAATAATCTATTGTAGCAGCATTGCCTAGACAAAATCAGGCCGAACAAATTGAGTTGGTCGTGTTGTGTAGAGTGAATCAGAAATTTAACATAGATTGGATAGGGTAGATGTGAATGTGCCTTTGGTGTCTGGAGTCACATCTGGTTGGCTTACTCTGATTTCTGCTAGTGGATGAATAGTCACTCTGCATGTGGTTGTAGTCCCACCTTAAACATTTGCTGTGTGTGTAGATTTATTCATTCATTCATTTATTTTTTTATTTAATTTCTTTTCAGTGTACCAGAATTCATTGTTAATGCACCACACCCAGTGTTCCATGCAATACGTCCCCTCCATAATACCCACCACTAGGCTTACCAAACCTCCCACCCCCCGCCCCTTCAAAACCCTCAGATTGTTTTTCAGAGTCCGCAGTTTCTCATGATTCTTCTCCCCCTCCAATTTCCCCCAACTCCCTTCTCCTCTCCATATCCCATGTCCTCCATGTTATTTGTTATGCTCCACAAGTAAGTGAAACCATATGATAACTGACTCTCTCTGCTTGACTTATTTCACTCAGCATAATCTCCTCCAGTCCCGTCCATGTTGATACAAAAGTTGGGTATTCATCCTTTCTGATGGAGGCATAATACTCCATAGTGTATATGGGCCACATCTTCCTTATCCATCGTCCGTTGAAGGGCATCTTGGTTCTTTCCACAGTTTGGTGACTGTGGCCATGATTTACTTATTTATTTTTTACATTTTATTTTTTATAAACATATAATATATTTTTATCCCCAGGGATACGATTTATTTATTTTTTAACCTTAATCTTTTCTCCTTGGGATTTCTTAGGTAGTACACAGGAATCATGCACAAACACAGGAGCGTTAATGTCCCCTTTCTTCCACATGGAATTAATTGGCGGATGAGTGTCCCACCCTTCTCTCCAGTAGGGGTTGGGGCTGGGATAGTTTGAGATGTATTTTACATGGTTCTTCAGCAGGTCCATAACAGGACTGAACTTTGGCCCTTAGCAATAATCAGCTCAACAATATACCATTTATTGGCATTTCCTCTTCCCTACCTTATCCCCTCATTGTTGCATCCCAGTTCTTTTCTCAGGCACTGCTTTGGGGTAACTCAACTGGGAAGTTGCCTTCTTTTTTTTTAATGCTTCTGCCAGCTTATGCATTATGCTACATGTGTGATTTTATTGAGTAGTTGTGAAATGTTATAATGAAAGGAGAACTGATTTTTGTCATTGAATGTTGTCAGGTTTTAAAAATTAATTTACTATTATTAAGTTTAAAAATATATTCTTAACTTTTTTGCTCATTTAATTTTTGGTTTAGCATTAAGTGCTAGACTAATAGGTTTTTTATAACGAAAGGGCTATATACAGATATATGTACATAATATATTTCAGGATTCCTCTGTAGAATTATTTATAATTAGAAATAACCTAAATGTCCAGTGAGAAATTGGTTAAATTATGATATATAAATCTATATGATATACAGCTATAAATACCATGTATGAACATATTTAATAATGGTAAGTGCTTATAGTATATTAAAAGACTATAAAGTTACATATCAATTTATACAGCATGACCTTATTTTTAACAATTATGAAATATATACCAAAACAATTGGAGGTCATTCAGAATGTTAGTAGCTAGTGATTTCTAGCTAAATGATTCTAGATAATTAATATTTTTATTTAAAATGTTTTAAACTGAAATTTTTATGAAGAACAGTTCTTCTATTAGACTGGAAGGAAAAATTTTTTTCTTTAGTCCTTGGGTAACTCTTCAAAATAGTGTGTCACTCACTTTAAAGTAGTGTAGGGTTATTGAAGAAAATCATTGCATACATGTTAATTTCTGATACCTTTTTCTTAGGTTTGGAGCTGTTCAGGATGTTTCTGTATATTTCACATGCCATGTATCCAGAAGTGGGCTAAAGATAGCCAATTTCTGGTATCTTCTCCTTTGACGGATGACGATTTTGGAAAGAGAGACTATCCTTGGCCATGGTAACTTTCTGCTAATTTAGTTGGAGTAGTAAGTTGTAAAATAAGAGAAAATTGTAGGTCCTGAGTTGCCTTATTGGCAGCTTCAGGATCCATGTTGGGTCTTCAGTTAATTTGGTTTGTGGAGTTACAGTACTTTGGTCATGGCTTCTGTTTTTTCCAATTTGTATAACTGCTTGTTCCTTTCAAAAACCAATAAATCATTCAGACTTTTTCTTCTGCGAAACACCTCCTTAATTATCTTTTTTTAATAACTTCCATTTCTTTAAAATTCTCTAGGACTAGAATCCTTCGTAATTCTGGTACTTCTTTTCTGGAGTTACTGTTGGTATACATTAGTTAGTATCACTTGGTACAAGACTGCCATCTAATGTATTTTGATTATAGGCTTCCCAATTTTATCTTTGAAATCTCTCAAACTGCAGGTGTATATTAGTCAATCTTACCAGTTTTTCCACATTAATTTCATTAGTATGGCTTATTTTGGGTGAATATTTGATTGTGAACTCCTGTTATATTTCTAGAAAGAGTTGGGGAGTGGAAAATTTATATCTCTGCTAAATAAAGATAATAAAAAATTTATCCATACTGGCAGCTCGGAGGGTAGATTGACTGTCAAGGTACAAGCATAAACTTCAGGGGTTCTGTGTTCATATCAATATTCACTTTTGTAACTAATTTTATATTTTTAACAGAGGCCCCTAAATTGTGTAAGATTCAGACCTCGGAAAGCCTGGATCTGTATCAAATCTCCCCTTTTTACTACAAATGCTGACACATTTGTAAAATTTTGATGGTGTAGTGTTTTTTGTTTTTTTTTTTTTTTTTTTAAGTAGGCTCCAGGCTTAACTGACTGAGACACTCAGGCGCCCCTGTGGTAGTGTAGTTTTTCAAAAACATTTTAGACATACTAGTTTCTTTGAAAAATAATTCTCAGAATTCTGTGACGGTTTTTATTCCCATGTTAATGGGATATTGAAATTGATGAAGCAAAACGATATGTTCAGGCTTCTCTTACTCTGAAGTGGTGAAGGCAGGATTTGAAACCTAGGATTTCTGACTTCTAAATTCAGTGCTTTTCCGTTCTTCTGAGTTGTCTTTTATAATACTATTTTTATAGATACTTTTGTTTGCATTGGATATTAGCTTCTGTGAAATGGTTTAAAATTTTAGAGACTGTATTTGTTTTGCTACAGTATGTTTTTTTATTTATGGGAGGATTTCAGTGTTCAATAGGTACAAAATTAAACTAGATATTCAGACTCAATTTTAGAGATCTAAACCTTATGCATACTTTTTTATCACCCTTGCTCACCTTATTCTGTTTTAAGTGGTCATTTTGCCACATTGCTGGGAAGTACCAGTTAAAAGGGGAATGAACTTCTACTCTTTACTTAAATCTGAGGAACAAAAAATTGAATCAGCTGTGTAAGTAGTAAACTTCGCATTCTATGTTTTATATTTTTTAAGAAAATTAGTGACTGTTCTGGATTTGTTTAATCCTTATCAAGATGGAGCTAGAACTTGATACAAATATTAGTAGTTTTAAGTTAGTTGTTCAGTAGAATTCAAACATTTAAAATGCCGAAATGTTTCTACTAAGATATTGCTTGCTTATATATGACATTGACATAATTACATTTCCTTATTGCATGCCATTACTTTAAATAAAACACATTTTACACATAACGCCCTTAACCTCTCTCTCAGTCTCCTAGAACAATTTAGCCTCACTGTCGATAGGCAGTATTAAGGTGTTGTGAGTTGCTTTTTAGCCATCCATATCTAGGTGTATATTTAAAGTCTATATCCCCTTCCACTTCAGCTTAGAGGAATGTAGACATTTTTCCCTTATAACACTTCCAACAAAATAATTTTAGTTATTTATTCTAGATGAGACATGGTATTTTGTTTTTGATTTTTGATTACAAAACAAGTTGTTTGATTACAAAAACAAGTATCTTTGGTTGTTCTGAATATTTATGTGGCATTTATTTGGAAACAAAACATGGTCTTAGAGGTGCCTGGGTGGCTCAGTTGGTTAAGTATCTGCCTTCAGCTCAGCTCATGATCCCAGAGTTGCGGGACTGAGCCCCACATCACACTCCCTGTTCAGCAGGGAGTCTGCTTCTTCCTCTTACCTCACCCCGCTCATGTTTTCTCTCACTCTCTCTGTCTTTCTCTCAAATACATAAATAAAATCTTTAAAAAAAAAAAAAAAAAGGATATGGTCACAGGACAATGAAAATATAAATGATACAAATGAAAGTGATGACGTGAGACTTTTTCCATATATTACGCTAGCTATACTCATTTGTCTGGAGAATAGCAGGGGTTAGAACATCTTTTTAGAATGAAGAGATCCATGATCTACAAGTGGATTTGATAGGGCTGAAGGTTTTATTTTAATCGTGCCAGGTAAAAATCTTTCTGCTGTAGCAGAGAAAATGAAATAATATTTGAACTTTTCTTTGATTTAAGCACATTTGTTATGTATCTATTTTGTATTAGATGTTGAAAAATTCTTTATTTTCCCCCTCAGTTCTAAATTGTAGGCATGTTTCTTGCTGCTGTATTGCCTACCTATAATCTGGTTTCTGTCTTCTGTTTGCTGTTGCTAATATATTTTACTTATTTGCAGGTGACCCAACAAGCTTTTAAAACATTGAGCTTTATAAAAATTGGAATGATGACCTCAAGAATAAAGTTCATTTGCTTAGTAGAAAGCTAGTGTTGCTTTCTTTTCGTAGCTTCATTCTAACTATGTTTAATACAGTAGGAACTAACCACATGTGGTTATTTAAATTTTGAAAAATTGTGATAAATTCTGTTTCTTCCTCACTTGTATGTATTAGCCACGTTTTAAGTGCTCACTGGTCATATGTGGCTAAGGGCTACTTGTCTGGACATGGTAGGTATAGATGGTTCCTTCATCTCATATTATATTGGACAGAGCTATTCTAGATGGTTGAAATTGATTTTTGTAAAATCTTGTTTCTTATTTGTATAAAGATGGAGCAGAGGGTACATTTATTATAGAGTTAATTGAGTATACTCTACTCCTAAGTATGTTTATAGTCCTGTTTCTCTAGTCACTTTTAAAAATGAAATTAATTTCAGTAATTTCCTTCTTTTTTGTAGTCCAAAATGTAGGTTCGAATACAAACGATCTGACACACCTAGTAGGTACTACTGCTATTGTGGAAAAGTGGAAGACCCACCTCTAGATCCGTGGCTTGTGCCTCATTCATGTGGCCAAGTATGTGAGAGAGAATTTAAACCTCCTTGTGGCCATAAGTGTTTACTCCTCTGTCATCCAGGTGAGTTAAATATTACATTTCTAACTGTTTGTGGGTGGTTATTTCTTATGTTGAGGCAGAAAAAAAATTGTCAAAGTTTAATTCAGATCTCAAGTTTACGTAAGAAGATATTAGAAGATAATAGAAGATATTATAACTTTGCACCAATTTTATAAAGCTCAATGTTTTAAAGTATCAGTAAAGAAAGCTTTACAAATTACTGATACGTGTAGGAATTGAAAGTTTTAAATTTTGATTGATGAGGTTTTTTTCTTCCCCTTTCATTGGATTCTAGGTCCCTGCCCTCCTTGTCCAAAGATGGTCACAACTACTTGTTACTGTAAAAAAGCAAAACCTATACCTCGTAGGTGCAGTGCTAAGGAATGGTCCTGTCAGCTGCCATGTGGGCGGAAGTTGCTTTGTGGACAACATAAGTGTGAAAATCCTTGTCATGCAGGTAAAAATGTCATACCTATTGGGTGTTAACGACTTTTTAAGTAAAAATCAAAGCAGTCTTTCTTAGTTTTGTAATGTTTCTGTGCTAATGTATCATTGCAATTTTAGGAAATTGTCCGCCCTGTCCGAGAGTTAGTAGACAGAAGTGTGTCTGTGGGAAACAAGTAGCTGAAAGGAGCTGTGCGAGTCCACTGTGGCACTGTGATCAAGTGAGTGTATATGCTTTTGGAGGGATGGGTATTAAAGAATGCAGAAAGCATAAACAATTTGAGATGCTAATTAGGTTTAGCTGGATAAATGGAAGAAGAAGAGCAAACCAAATGAATTACATTCATGTTTTAGGAAACTAATTTCCAATTTAATATAACTTTAATTATTGGAGGACATTTTTTCTTTTCAAATTAATAGATATTTGTTGACTTTTGGATTCAGTACCTATGTACTCTGCTTCTCTTCAACTAACACCACTCCCTTCTTGAGTTAATCCAGTTGAGGAAGTAGGGTTTTGTAGATTGTCCTAGAATTGACAGGGTTTTAGTATCATTTAGAAATCTTTGGTAGATGGCCATATGAAGCTATATGTACTTTTTCCCCTTTATTTTAAAAATACACTCTTTGGCACATAGGAAATATATTCATATATGTTCGTATGCATGCATGTGTGTGTGTGTGTGTGTGTGTGTGTGTATGGTACCTATATAAAATATAGAGCATTTTATGAAGAACATAAAGAAGTGGCTTGTGATTGAAAAATGGATTAGGTCATGCACAAAAGACTTTTTGTTGACTTTGAAGTTTTATGTGCTTATTGCATTTTATTTTAGGTATGTGGAAAAACATTGCCATGTGGTAATCATACATGTGAGCAGGTTTGCCATGTTGGTGCTTGTGGAGAATGTCCTCGATCTGGGAAAAGGTTCTGTCCATGTCAGAAGTCAAGTAAGACTTTTTTTAAACCTTTAGTGGAAAATGATTATTTCTCATGTTCACTTAGAGTACATCCCTAATTAAATTAGATTTCTGTGGAAGTTCATAATGTAATTTCAATAAAAATGTCAATTTGATATTAGATTTTTTTTAATGTTTGCTGAAAGGACAATATGGCTTAATGGGTTAAGAACTCACACTTGGGAGTCAGGCATATACCGGTTCAGATTCCACCTTCATGAAGTATAGTTTTTTCAAGTTAAATGCAGTAATAATATTTTTTTATAAGATAAAGAGAATGAAATGAGCGAGAATTAAATGATAAAATGTGCATAAAGTATTTGGTATAGTGTCTGGCAATAAAGGAAACCTCATAATCATAAACTGTCATCATTATTATATTAGGTTATGGGTGAATTTAGTTTCGCTGCCTTGAGATAAGGCACAGAACATTGCAGTTTGGGTGTACTTCTTTAACTCTGCACCAATTCTAGCACACATATTTATAAGATTATTGCCAGCACTTGTCTTAATAGGTGTATGTTAAAGGTCAGTTTCATAATGTTCTGAAGTCTACATCTTTTTTTTTTTCTTCTAATCCTGTGAGGTTGTTAAGAGCAAATTTTCTTTTTATAATTTTGTTTATTGTAGAATCTTTTGTAGAGGTTTATATGGTCTTACTCTTTTTTAGGTAAGTATTTCTGAAGTAGTTAGCTCATAAACATACGTGTCTTGAGGATGGTAACTTGTTATGTGTCAAATTCTTTTTTAAAAACAGACTTTTTAATTAGGGATTATTTTCATTAAATGTAACTCTTGCAATAATTATGTAGATGCATATATTCACAGTCTGAAAGGGCTATTTAGGGAGTGAAAAGAACATGGCATGTTTTTAATGCTTTAAAGCAATGTATCTTACTAACTTTGACTTTTTGTCTGCTTTTAGAGTTTTCTTTGCCGTGTACAGAAGATGTACCAACTTGTGGAGATAGTTGTGACAAAGTACTTGAATGTGGAATCCATAGATGTTCACAGCGTTGTCACCGAGGTCCTTGTGAAACATGCAGACAAGTTAGTCCTCTCCTGTAATAATTAATTTTAAAAACCACCTATCATAGTATGTCAAATAGGATTATGCTATAATTGTTTTCCATTACTTTTATAAACATCTATATGATGATCTGTATGAGCTTTGTTGACCTAATATTTATGGTAGAGAAGCAGGAGAGTATGCCAACAATCAAATCTAAAAATTAGCCTTTGGTTTTGCTTGATAAAAGTTGACATGTTGTCATTTTTATAATCTAGTTTTATCTGTCTTTTCAGAAGATATTCAAAGCAATGATAATTCAGCCTAGTGATGATGGAAAGAAATAAATGCTTAGAAGTGAGATGTTGAAGTTATATATGTCATTTTGGTTTTGACCATGCTACTAAATAATCCAGTTCCTTTGTTTTACTGAAATAAGATGTGCAGATGGTATGGTGTAACTAGATGTTATTTTAATGTGTGTTATTGTTTTACTATTTAATATCCAATTTTACTAAATTTAATAATAGAAATTCTATGAAGTCTTTGTGAAGTAAGATACAAACAAATGTCTTAGGAAATTGGCTTTATTATTGGTAAAGTCCTTTATATGAAAGATGTTTTAAACTTTCCTTCTTTATTCTTCACTAATTACAGAGATTGCAAAATGGAGGAAAAATGTCAACAGAAGTTAGTTTTAATAGCATACATTTGATTCTTCCAGGAAGTAGAAAAGCATTGTCGCTGTGGGAAGCATACAAAACGAATGCCATGTCATAAGCCTTATATTTGTGAGACTAAGTGTGTTAAGATGCGGGACTGTCAGAAGCATCAGTGTAGGAGAAAGGTATGTGTAGTAAGCCTGGGAAACTGATTTAAAAATTGTCTTGAATTTGTATTTTTTGAGCCTGTGATAAGTGCCATCATGATTTGTTCTTCAGATGTTAAAGCATGTTCTTTGTTTTCCATATGGAATACTAGTAAATATTCTAGATTAATCTTGTTTATATTAGTGGGAAATCTTTACTAAGGTTTTCAAATGACAGGTCTCTTTTTGGTCCTGGGCATAAACGTTTTAACTTGGTTCTTGGGCTGTTTCTTTTCCATGGATTTTAAAACATCATGGTAGTGTTAGGGTGTGAGAGAGTGGTAGAGTGTTAGAGTTCATTTGGTGGTAGAGGCTTAACTTCCTAGTGTTCAAATCTTATTTATAGACACTTGGTTCCATATAAGTTGGACTGGACTATTTTATTGAATCTGTAAATTTGTAGTTTTTGTGAGTTCTGTTTATCATTATGAATTATACCTTGATTTCTGGTAAGGTTTTCTTGTTCTTAAATCTATTAAAATATAGTGATACTGTTTTGTTTAATGTTAATATGGATATCTTTTTCTGTTCTTTTACTCTTAACTCAAATTTAAAGTGGACTTCTTAGAGACCACATTTAGATACTATTTTATAGTATCTTCCACTCAAATGTTGACAATCTTTGTCATTTAATTTGGGCGTAGTCATTTAAATTTAATGTAATCTTTAATATGGTAGGATTTAAATCTGTCATTTGCTATTTATTTTCTATTTGCCCATCTGTTGTTTGTTCCTTTTCCCTCTTTTGTGTTTTCTCTTTGATCAAGTATTGGTTTTCAGTGATTCATTTCAACTCTTTTATTGGATTCTCACACATTTTATATCCATGTATTTTATAAACCCCAAATTCATTCAATTACTTTTGCTTTAAATAGATACCTTTTAAAGAGTTTGAAAAGGTAAGAAAAGTACTCATACATATTTATCATGGAATTCACTGTTTTTGGTGCTTTTTATCCTTTTACATAGATTTGGGTTTCTGTTTTCATTTTCTTTCTTTTGGAAGGACTTCTTTTAATATTTTTTGTAAAGCTGGTCATGACATCTTTCAACTTTAATGAACTGTCTTCAGCCATTGTGACAAATATTTCTGTAGTAGAATTCTAGTTTGACAACATTTCCCCCATACTTTAAAGATGTTGTTCCATTATCTTTAGCTTGCATATTTTTTTTCCCAACCAAGTGTATGCTTGTGATGGTTATCTTTGTTCCTCTGTACTGTATGTAATGCCTCTTTTTTCTTTGGCTACTTTTAGAGATTTTTCCCTATACTGTTGGTTTTCAGCAGTTTATTTGTGGTGCTCCTGTGTAGCTTTCTTCTTGTTTCTTTAGCTTGGTTTCTGTTGAGCTTCTCTGGATCTGTTTTTAGTTTTCTTCAAATTTGTGAAATTTTCATTCTTTGTTTCTTCAAATATTTTTCCCCCATGCATCACCTTCTGAGACTCCAATGATGTGTGTGTCATGTTGCTTGAAGCCCTATAGCCCACTGATGCTCCATATATTATTTAGTCCTTTTAATTTCTAAAAATTTAATTTTAGCCTATATGTAGCTTTGTCTTCAGTTCACTAATTTTCTTCTACATTATCTAATTTGATGTTTATCCCTTCCAGTGTCTTTTCATCTCAGAATGTAGTAATTTTTTATCTCTGAGAATTGGGAGTTGAGCCTTTTTTATATCTCCCATGTCTGTCCTTAGCAGGTTCATGCTTTCCTCTATCTTCTTGAATGTATGGATGAGCTATACTTTTATAATGTTCATGTTAATGTCTTTGCCTACTGATTCTGTCATCTATCATTTTTGGGTCTATTGCTATTGATTGGTTTTTCTTCTCCTTTTGGATGATATTTTCCTGATTGGTAATTTTTTATTAGTTTCCAGATATTATGAACTTTAAATTTTTGGGTGCTGGGGATTTGTTTGTATTTCTTTAAATATTTTTAAGCTTCATTCTGGGTTGAAGTCAAGTTATTTAGAAATCATTTGGTTCTTTTGAGGCTTGAATTTATTAGGCAGAATGAGGCCACCCTTTTATCCAGGGCTAATTTGGTGTCATTACTGAGGCAATAATTTTTCTAAGTACTCTACTTAAAGCCTGTGTATTAGGAGATTCTTCCACTGTGTCCATAGGGAACACAAATTATTCCTAGCCTTGAATAATTTCTTAGAAATGGTTGTGACTTCTCCTTCCAATGGTTCTTTCTCAGATTTGGGTATTATACATGTGTACTATTTACATGTATTCAATATATTGAATTAAAAATGTACATGTATTTACATGTATACTGTTAATCATGTAAAGACCAGTACTCAGCAGAGGACTCAAGGGGTCCTTCCTTGAGTTTTCCATAACTTTCTCTGTACTGCTACCACTTCTCCACAAATTCTAGCTACACTGACCTCCATGAATTATGAATTTTGTCTGCTCAACTTGGTGAGACCACCAGACTCTGCTTGTGATCTTCCTTGTGCTATAGCCTGGAAACATAGTTCTAAGCAAGTACTATCATAGAACTAACCTTGTTTGTTTCTCTTAGAGTTTGTTGTCCTGTGCTGCCTAAATGTCTAATGTCTAAAAACTGTTGCTTCATATATTTTTTCTGATATTCTGGTTGTTTAAAACAGAGTAAATCTGATCATTATTACTCCATCATGGTCAAAACCAGAAATATGTTGAAAGGCTTATTCAATTGATGGACCACATAGATTCTTTCCTCCCATTGTTACTGGCAGAGTGATAGGTACATAGTATTACTTGGTAACTATTAGCCTAATTGAATGAACTATTTTGACTTTTAGTTGCTTTTCAATAGAGTGTATTCTGTTTTAAGCTATTTTTTATACTTTGAAACTTGTTCTTAAGTAGGTTACAATCCTACGTTTCTTTAAGACAGTTGTAGTCTGTATTTTTTCCTCAACATTTGGATATCTGAGAGGTCAAGGAAGGAATTAGGATGGCAAGATGGGCTTTAAGCAGTTGCTGTGTGCTCATGAATGAAATTGGGGGAGGTCTGCACAAATGGATTAGAAGACAGGGAGGTGAGAAGATAAAGAAAGAAGCAATTAGCCTTTCTCTGTTTCTCTCTTTTAGTTAGTCTTTGATGCCATGGTTTGAAAATAAACTAATTTGATTTAATTTAATTTAATTAATATTAATATTAATTTAATTTAATAAACTAATTTGAAAAGAAACTAATTTGAAAACCAAACTAATCTATACACTGAATCATAGATTGATTTATTTTCATTAAATAATTTAAAAGATAGACTTAATTGTTTGCCTGAATTGACTGTGGGATTTGACCAAATCCATTCCCTTGGTTAATATTGGCAATCTCTGCATAGATACGTAGGAATGAAATTATCTAATGGGACTGTTTTAAGTTCCAGAATAATTAAAGGGCAAGGAAATTTAGCTTGATTTCATTAAATTAGTTCGTGGTCTATTTAAATTTATAAGTTCTTAGTACAGTCTGTCTACTTAGAATAATGTTCATCTTCTTGAATACTTTTATTCTTATGGTGAAAAGAAGTATCTTTTACTTTTCATGAATTCTGAGAATAACTAGTGATGACATTCATATTATGTGTGGTTTTCAAATGACTGTTCTTTATATATTGCTTTCCCTTCAGTGTTGCCCTGGAAACTGTCCACCTTGTGATCAAAACTGTGGACGGACTTTAGGATGTAGAAACCATAAATGTCCATCTGTCTGCCACAGAGGTAAAATTTAACAATAGCTGTAATTTAATGTTTGTTTTTATACAGTACTTTATAGCTGATAAAGTTTTTACATTCATTTTCTGATTCTTAACAACCTTGAGAAGGTAAGGCAGTCACCAGTATCCCCATTTTATGGGCAAGGAGATTGAAGCTAAAGATACTTCAGTGACTTGCTCTGAGAAATACCTAGTAAAGCACTACAGCTAAGATTTGAACCCAGGCCTTCTGAATATAAAAGCTTTGTTCTTTTTATGACACCATGTTGTTTCCTTACTTCTTCTTAACTTCCTTCACACAGTTTTTATGTTAGTTAATATGTTCTTAGGTTTTTTAGTGTTATTTTGAATTTTAGACATTTATATGGAATTAAGTCTAGTAAGGGATTGGATGTATCCTAAGCCAGTGGTTCTCAGCCTTTTTGGTCTTAAGATTCTCTTACATTCTTTTTGTAACCAATGACTTTTTGTAAATGCTGGTTTTATCTATTGGTATTTATTGTATTTGAAGTTAAAATACAGTGTAATAATGTTTATGGTTTTATTTATAAAAATAGCAATAATGAACTCATTACATCTTAATACAGTAACTTTTTTGTGAAAAATAACTATTTTCTGAATAAATGTAGTGAGAAGAATGGTATTGTTTTACATTTCTGCAATTGTCTTTAATCTCAAGCTTAATGGAGAATAGGCAAAATTCACATGTGTGCTTCTGCATTCAATTTGTTACTATACACCTTACTCATGGCATCTGTAAAACTACTCTATGCACATGAGACCTTTTAGACTTCCTGAAAGGGTCTCAGGGTTGCTGAAGTTATTAGACATTGAAAACTGAGTTAACGGGGCACATGGGTGGCTCATTCGGTTAAGCGTCTGCCTTCAGGTGAGGTCATGATTTCAGGGTCCTTGGCTGGAGCCTCCTGAGTCCGCAGCTCCTTGCTCAGCAGGGAGCCTGCTTCTCCCTCTGCCCTTGCTCTGCTCCTTCTTGCTTGCTCTCATGTGCTCTCTCTCTCAAATAAATAAATTTTAAACAAATTAAAAAAAAAAAAGAAAACTGAGTTAACTTTACCCATTTGGAATAGGTTGATTCGAAAAGGAATATTGATTGTATAGAACAGTGGAGGAGGCACGGACTTTAGGGTCAGAGGTCCTGATTGAAGTCTGGACTTTGCAGCTTAGATAGCAGGTTTATGACCTAGCACAAACTGTACTGTTTTTGTTACCTTCCTTTGGGATTAGGTGGATGCCAGATACCTCCCTTAATCTCTTAATCTTCTCAAAAGTTCAAAAAGTATATTGTGCTACTGTTACTTTGTACAGTAAGGAGACAGGCAAAGAGACTATTGGCCAAAGGTTATAGAACTAGTTGCAGGGTCAGATGTGAACTCAGACTTTAGTGATCTTTCCATCCCATCACATTGCCTCCCTGTTAGGAAAAGTGGCAGATTGAATTAATCCCATAGACTTTTTCCTGTGTGTGTTCTCTGATTTGTTGGTATCTTTAAATTGTGAAAGAATTTTTTTTGTTTTTGTTTTTATAAACATATATTTTTATCCCCAGGGGTACAGGTCTGTGAATCGCTAGGTTTACACACTTCACAGCATTCACCATAGCACATACCCTCCCCAATGTCCATAACCCCACCCCCCTTCTCCCAAACCCCTTCCCCCCAAAGAATTTTATTTTTTTAAAGTCATATTACATCATCGATTCATTAGATTTTATTAACATTCTAAATTTAGTCATTAATTCAGTTAAAGAGTATTTTTGAGTGTCCACTAAGTATCAGGCATTGCGAATGTATAAATGAACAGTTTTGACAAAGTGCCTGCTCTTTTGGAACTTATTTTTTTACTTCCCCTCAGCTAGAGTATAAATAAGTAATCAAAGTAATATGGAATATTAGGTAGTGACAGTTATAGAAAGGAACTCTAGTGTGATCAGGAGAGGACTCTAGAAAGAAGACATTTGAGAGAAATCCAAAAAAAAGTAAGGTATTACAAGCCATGTGAAAGGGGATGGGATGGTGTTTTGGGCAAGAAAGCAGTAATTGCAAAGGCCTAGAGACAGGAGCGTTTGAAAGAATTTACAAAGAGGACTGAATGATGTAAGTGCTCAGGGGGACAAATGATAGGAGATGAGGGCAAAGAGATGGTGGGATAAAGGATTGCTGGAGAAAAAATATGTATAGGACCTTGCTGACTGTTGTTAAAACACTGGCCTTGACTTTAATTAGAAAACCTAACTAGTTGTATTTACCATTAAAGAAATTGGATCCAGTAGTTTAGAATTCTCTCACCAAGGAAACACCAGGCCTAGTTGATTTTTACACATGATTTTTAGCATTTAAGATGTGTGTGTGTGTGTGTGTGTGTGTGTGTGTGTGTGTGTGTGTTAAGTTCAGTCTCTCCATAATCTATTTGAGAGTAAATGTAAAAAAGGAACATGTCCCAACTTGTTATCTGAAAGGAAAGTAAGAGAAAATTATAGGCTAGTCTAACTCATAAATATGTTTGTAAAAAATTTAAGGTTTCTGTTACTCAAATCCAGCTGTCCAATATGATAGTATTAGCTGTTTAAAACCTTAATCTTTCTTAGTCAAGTTAGGTTTATTACAATAATGTATGATTATTTTAACTTTAGTAAATCTAATGATGTGATTCACCACATAAATAGTCTAAAGGAAAAGTGAAACTATTTTAGTGAATGTCTAAAAACAGTTGATGAAATTCAACATTCATATTTGATGAAAACTTAATTAGAAATTGAAGGGAACGTCCTTAACCTGGCACAGAATAGCTGCGGAAAGGGTAGCGCGCGTCCTGCTTAGTGGAGGTCAAGGCACATCGCACTCTTGTATTGTTTGGAAGCAAATCCCACAGATCCTTCAGTGTTCATTTCTAAAGGGTGGATTCTTAACCTAAAAATAGTTAAAATATTTCTTAATATCAGCAAATATCTGCTGCTCAAATATCTTGTGCCATAAATATCTTCATCTTTAAATTTAGTTTGTATGACTCAAAAACCTGGTAAGATTGACATATTGCAGTTGGTTGATGTCTCTGAAGTCTACGAATCTATACATTCCTTCCTCTGTCTCCTTTTCTTTTTTCCTTGTCTCTTATTTAAGAAATGAGGTTGTTTTATTTAGGCACAGAGTCTGCATTTTACAGATTACGCCTCTGTGGTATTATTTGACATTTTCTCCTGTATTTCCTATAAATTATTAGTGGAATATTTGAGCAGATCCAGGTTCTTTTTTTTTTTTTTTAAAGAGCTTATTAGCCCCTAACAAAATTTACCTTAATGGAAGGTATGTAGAAGATGTGTTGTGCAGCTTTTACCATTTGATCCACAGTTCCATAGGATACATAGAACCATTATTTCATACTGTTTTCCATCATTCGAGACACCTTCATGTCAGGGTTACGCCGTAACTCATAGGAAGAGGATGCGAACTGCATGTTTGCACTGTGAACATATGGAAGTTTGACTTACAGTTCTTTAAGTTCAAGGTCATCTGTGTTAATGGTTCTGGAATTACTGGAGGAGTGCCCATTTTGGCAATCGACCCACTGGTCACTGGAGTTGCATTCTGTATGCGGCTTTTTCATTTTAAAACTATCATTGAAGCTACTTTATCTGTCAGGGTGTGAAATTCTGTTGGTCAGTAGGAAGACTTTAAAGAAATTATCCCTTATTTTTCTCAAGATTTTGTTTTCAACAAAGGAAAAATGATGCTTTCGCTTAGAGTGGCAGAAAGGTGTTACGTTTGATAAGCTCCTCTTTGAATTGCTGAAGGTGAATGAAAATTATTGTTAAGTGTGGGAAATGATATGCTTCAGACTTAAAGGTCATTATTAACTGTCAGAAAATATGACACCTGGTCACTCTTTTGGAAAAATAAAATTTGATCACATGTATAACTTGGCTTGCATTACCATCAAGAAAAGACTTCACTGGGTTATACCTTACTTATCAAAACACTGAAGTATAAATTTGATGACTTGTACAATACATATATATTTTTTCCCTGTGTTGCTTTTTACTCTCATTTCCTTATTCTTTGTTCACTATTTGAATAAAAATCCTTCTGGTCCTTTTAGGAACTTTTATAAGAGGCTTTAACCAGGGTACTTTTCATCATTAGTCTGTTTCTTATCAGGTTAACTGCTCTTCAGTGTTTTGCTTGGTTCTGACACATAGGCAGCAGTCTTTTACGATCCTTGCTCCTTAGTTGAAGAGTTTTATTCCCTTCTTGCTATTTCATTTCTGCGGGGAACCTTATTTAGTGGGAACACTGGAGTGGGAAGAAAGACCTGAAGATGATGTCAGAGCTTTGGGAGAATTTTATAGCCTGTTAAAAAAAATTTCTTTATTTTGTTTCTGTGTATTCCTTCCAGCTGTAACAAAAGGTAAAAAACTGAAACCCAAATAACTTTTCCTTTTGAAATATGTAGAAGAGAAATACTTGGAATTATAACCTAAAATGAGAGTTTAGAATTAGTCCTTCACAAAGCATAAGTAATAGTAAGTTGACTGTTCTTGTTAATAACCTGATGAGAGAAATTACTCTTATTAGGGAATTTATCTAAAAATAATGTACTTGAGTAGAAGTATGCATGAAAATGAGCCAAAAAGATTATTGATGTTAGATTTTTCTAGGACATAAATCTGTTTTGCTTATGTAGTGATGATTAAATGATTAATGTGTTAAATTTGTTATTTAGAATAAGAAAATTCTATAACTTTTTAATTGAATTATCAGTGTAGGTATAGAAAAGAATACAAATAGTAATAAGTGTATAGCTTGGTGAATTTTTACAAACTGAACATAACTGGCTAACCAAAACTCTGATGATTAAACAGAACATTACTAGTATTTCCAGCACCCTCCTTGTATCCTTCATAACCGTCATCCTGATTTCAAACAGTACAGTTTTTCCCATTTGTTGTATGTAAATGGACTCATATACTGCACACTCTTTGTGTTTGGCTTCCTTTGCTCAGTGTTTCGTGTGTGAGGTTCATTCACATTGTAGTTTCTTTATTCTCATTGTAGAGTATCCAATTGTGTGAATACTAAACTCATTGATTCTATTGTTGATTATCATTCGAATAGTTAAGGACATTTCTTTTTAAGTTTCAGACCTTTTTTTTAGGCAGTTGTTATCCCTGCCCGGAAACTGTAGACGTGAAGTGCAATTGTGGCAATACGAAGGTGACAGTGCCCTGTGGCCGGGAACGTACCACAAGACCACCCAAGTGCAAAGAGCAATGCAGGTTAGTATGAGGTTCTGCATCGACTTATATGTGGTGTCTTACAAATTTAAGTTCATATTGACTTTAAATATTCTTAGTACTTTAAATTCTGATTTAATGTTCTAAAATACTAATATTCACCGTATTCTTGTTCTGTGTGGAAACAGAAGATAACGTAAATAGATAATTGCGCTTTAGATATAATTGTTCAATGATCAAAAGTAATTTAAAAAATTGTACTTTATGATTTAGTCGACCACCAACTTGCCATCATACAAGTCAAGAAAAACATCGCTGTCACTTTGGCTCTTGTCCTCCGTGTCATCAACCTTGCCAAAAAGTTTTGGAGAAATGTGGTCACTTATGTCCTGCTCCATGTCATGATCAAGCATTAATAAAGCAAACTGGCAGGGTAAGAGAATATATTTAAGAGGTAGTGCATTGCTGTGGGTCATATTTTCTTAATTTTTACTTAGTCATTCAACAAGCAATGGTTGAGTACCTACTGGGTGTTAAGCACTGTAATAGGAGGTGGGGTACAAGGTAAATAAGACTTGCTCTTTTGTCTTAGGAAGCTCATGGTATAGAAAAAGCGAGAAACCAATAAACAGATGTTTGCTAAAATTGTGTGATAGTCATGTTATAATTCTGATACACGTGAGGTTGGCAGTCTTCGTATATTATGGTTCAGGGTTATAGGTGTCTTCTGGTTACCTCAAAGATTCATTCACTTAGTCAGTGAATATTTATTGAGTCCTTACTATGTGTTAAGCATTATCCTACCTGTTAGGGAGACAACAGTGAACAAATAATGGAGATTACATTCTGCTGGCAGAAGTCGGATTTTACAGTTCTGTTTCTCATTCCCCTTTTGGCTAATAAGAAGTAAAGGATAAAACCCAGTAGTGCAATTGCTAGGTTGTAGGGTAGCTCTATTTTCAACTTTTTGAGGAACAGCCATACTGTTTTCCAGAGTGGCTGTACCAGCTTGCATTCCCACCAACAGTGTAGGAGGGTAGACCTGTACTCCTGGGGCTAATAGTACATTATATGTTAATAAAAAAAAAAATTAAAAATTTTTAATGGGAAAATGCTTTAAAATACATAATTGTGAATTTGTAAATTTATTTGTATATAATTACCACTGTGGTGTATTGGATTGGTTAACTCAGAATAAAAAGTTTCTCAACTCCCATCTGTTAAAAAAAAAATAAAGGCAGCTACATTGTTTTTGTTCTGCCATTTAAAAACTGGAGTCTGCCTTAATTTTTAACATCAAATGTGTATGGAGGGAAGCAATCTGATAGAATACAGATGGAATAAAATATCTCAGTAAGCACAATTTGTTGGTTACTTAAAAAAATTTCAACCTGCTTGAGCAGAGGGTATGTGGAACTATTTTCTTAGATTCTTACATATAATTTAATTCCTCTGCCTTTAAATTATTATGTATTTTACTTGTAGCACCAGCCTACAGGCCCTTGGGAACAGCCTTCTGAGCCAGCATTTATTCAGACTGCATTACCTTGTCCTCCGTGTCAAGTTCCTATTCCTACGTAAGTATTTTAGAATTTTAACCTAAAAAAATTTTTTTTTTTACATAGTCCAAGGTATATCTTATTTTTTTTTTAAGATTTTATTTATTTATTTGACACAGAGAGATCACAAGTAGGCAGAGAGGCAGGCAGAGAGAGAGAGGAAGGGAAGCAGGCTCCCCGCTGAGCAGAGAGCCCGATTCAGGGCTCGATCCCACGACCCTGAGATCATGACCTGAGCCGAAGGCAGAGGCTTCACCCACTGAGCCACCCAGGCGCCCCTCAAGGTGTATCTTAAATTACCTCCTCCCCTTTTCTTTGTTCAGTTCATCATTTTTTTCAGACCTAGTCCATAAACCAGTCTCTCTGTCGTCAGCCTCATTCTTTTCTAAGTACATTTTACATACTGCCTGAAAACCTCTAGATATCTTTTTTTGGGTCTTTACCCCAGCTGGAGTTTAATGTCCTTCTGAGTTTCCATAGCAACTCACACTTAGAATAATTCATCCAAGAGATCATCTGTTAGTTTTCCTGATGGATTCCCATGCTAGTCTGTGAGCTCCTTGAGGACAGAGGAAAACCAAGTTGCAAGTAAGGTAAACTTGAAGGAAACATTGAAAATCAAAGAAAGTAGTGTTCTGGAATGTAGTGTTCCCAGGAAATGGCCTGGACTGGGTTGTAGAGAGTCAAATCCTAGGGTAATATGAATTATGGAATGGTTCATACTTTGAGTAGAGGTTATGGAATATAGGAGTAAAAGAAGCACAGAATTCTGGGAACCAATGTAAAATTAGAAAACAGCCTGTTGTCTACCATTAAGGTTCCAAACAATATTTGGTATTGTTTTAGAGAGACAGTTGTTATTTCCTTTTATTTCCTTATTTATTTTTATTTATTTATCTGTTTATTTTTACACATCTTATTTATTTATTTGATAGAGAAACAGCAAGAGAGGGAACACAAGCATGGGAAGCGGGAGAGGGAGAAACAGGCTTCCCGCAGAGTAGGGAGCCCAATGCGGGCTCACAGGCTCAATCCTAGAACCCTGGGATCATTACCTGAGCTGGAGACAAACACTTAATGACTGAGCCACCCAGGTGCCCTTCTTATTTCCTTTTAAAGGCTCTCACTCCCATTTTGTCCTTCCATATTTTTCTTCTGAGTGTAAGTAGAATGTATTTTTATACACTGGTTGTGTAGTCAGGTTGGGAGGCAAAATGTTGGGAGCTGTATCTACAAACAGTAATTTTAGTTTGTAGATTAGTGGAGGGGAAGTTCATAGGCACTTCAGTTGTTTGTATAATTGTAGTCAGTTATCTTTGAATTCCTTTGTCTGTCTTACAGGAGGATTATTTAAAAGAGATGCCCGTCTTATTTCCTAAAATTCTTAAGGATAGATTAAATATTTTATTAATTAATTTCCTCAAAATTAATTAATTTCCTCAAAATATTAGGTTGGATTAAACATTTTATGACAGTAGAAAAACTGCCTGGAATTACTAAGTCATGTTTACTAGAAGTTTAAAGAATTAATTTTAAAAGTCTTTCCTTTGCACTTAATTGTAATATGCTGCTGAAAGTTCTCTTGGGGGTACATATATTAAAACATTGTGTTTTAGAGTAAGAACTCTTGAGTCTAATGTTTCTTCTAACTACTACCATGAATAAGTCCTATATCTTCTCTGTTTGTAAATTAAGGATATTCAAGATATTTACAAAGATGTCAGTGGGGAAGAGAGAATTTTTGGAGGTCTTTATTAAAAAATATTTGGTGTATCTAGTAAACAATTTTTTTTCTTAAGCTCTGTTTTTTTCTGATGTTAGTATAGCCACTTCTACCCTCTTTTGGTTACAGTTTACATGGAGGAAGGGACAGATTCTTAGAAACGCAAAAACTTCTGAAACTGACTCAAAAAGAAGTAGAAAATCTGGATAAACCCATACGTAGTGAAGAGATTAAACTAGTAACCAATAACCTACCACAAAGAAAAGCTGAGAACAAGTGACTTTACTGGTGAATTCTACCAAATATTTAAGGAATTAACACCAGTGTTTCACTCTGTGAAGACACTTCCTGACGTATTCAATGAAGCTTGTATTTCCTTTATACTAAGAGCAGAAAAAGACATCACAAGAAAAGAAAACTGTAGATCAGTATCCCTTTTGTATATAGATGCAAAAATTCTCAACCAAATACTAACAGACTGAAGCAACATGTAAAAAGGATTGTACATCATAACCAAGTGGGATATATCCCAGAAATATGAGGTTGATTCAACATATGAAAATCAAAATATTAAAGTAATATTTTATCACAAGAATAAAGGATGATCAATAGGTACAGGAAAACATTTGACAAAATCCTACATACTTTCTAGATAAAAACACTCAACAAACTTGGATAAACGAATTCCCTCAACTTGATAAAGGGCATCGGTGAAAAACCCTTAATCATACTTAATGGTGAAAGGCTGAAAACTTTCCTGTCAAGAACAGGAACAAGACTAGTAGGATATCTGACCTTGCCCCTTCTATTTATGTTTACATTGGTGCTAGCTAAAGCAATTAGACTAGAAAAAGAAATTAAAAATATATTCACACTGGGAATAAAGAAGTAAAACTACTCGTATTTTTAAATGACATGATCTTGTATATGAAAAATCCTAAGGAATTCTTATTCAAGCTGTTAGAGATAGTAATTGAGTTTGGTAAAACTATGAAACATTAGTCTACAGAATTCAGTTCTCTACCCTAGCAATGAAGCATCTGAAAATGAAATTAACAGTTCTACTTCCAGTAGCATTAAAAAAGCAACTTGTTTATTCAACAAATTTAATAAAAGAAATCTGAGATTTTATATACTGATAACTATAAAAAATCTTTGAGAGAAATTAAAGAAGACCAAAGTCTGTGCTACTGGCATACAGATAGACATATAGATCAAAGGGAATAGAACTGTGGTCTGGCCGCCATAAATGTAGGAATTTATTTCTATTTAGTTTTTGATAAGGTTACTAAGACAGTTATTTAATAAATGGAAATACATCCCATGTTTGTGGATGGGAAGACTTAATATTATTAAGGACACTACTACCCAAAATGATCTATAAATTTAACATATTTTTTGTGAAAATCAAAGCTGGCTTTTTTGTGGAAATTTTCTCCCAAACTCATAGGGAAATGCAAAAGACCCTGAATAACTAAAACAGTCTTGAAAGTGAAAAACAATGTTAGAGGACTCACACTTCCTGATTTTAAACTTATAAAACTATAGCAGTCAAAAATTTGTGGTAGTGGTGTTGGGAAAGACATATCGATCAATGGAATAGAATTGAGAGTCCAGAAAGAAACCCATATGTTTATGGTCAATTGATTTTTGACAAGAGTGTCAATCAAAACAGTTCAGCGGGAGAAAGAATGTTTTATGTCAACACATAGTGCTGAGAGAATGGATATTCACATTGAAAAAAAAAAAATGAATTTGGACCTCTACTTCACAACATATATACGTGTTAACTCAAAATGGATCTAAGACCTAGAAGTAAGAGCTATTAAACTCTTAGAAGAAAATATAGGTGTAATTCTTTGTGTTCTGGGTTAGGCAGTGATTCGTTATATATGACACCTAAAGCATAGGCAACAAAAGAAAAAATAAAGTAAGAGGACATCATCAAGTACAGTTTCTTAGTTGTGTTACAAGGACACAATAAAAAAATTGAAAAGACAACCACAGAGTGGTAGAGATAGTTTGCAGTTCATATATCCTGTAAGGATATTATCCAGAATGTATAAAGGATTCTCAAACTGAGAAACGAAAAGACAAACAATCCAATTTAAAAATGAGCAAAATCTTTGAATAGTCATTCCTCTGAAAAAGATCTTACAAATGGCCAGTAAACATGTGAAAAGATGCTCAAGTAATTGTTAGGGAAATGCAAGTCAAAACCATAGTAGGTGTCATTTTCCCTCACTAGGAAGGCTAAAATAAAGAAGACCTAAGTGTTGGTGAAGATAGGGAGTAGTTGGAACCATTGTATATTGCTGATGGGAATGTAAAATGGTGCAGCTACTTTGGAAAACAGTTTGGTAGTTTCTCAAGAAACTAAACTTGGAGTTACCAACTTTACTCTTAGGTATACACCTGAGAGAATTGAAAATATGTGTTCACAAAAAAACCTGGACACGAATATTACAATAATAAGAGCATTATTAGTAATAGCCAGAACGTGGAAACAAATATCTGTTGACTGACAAATGGATAAACAAAATGTGGTGTATCCATCCATGTGTATCATTCACCTATAAAAACGCAAGAATTGTTGATACATGCTATAACATGGATGAACCTTGAAAGCAGTATTCTAAGTGAAAGAAGCCAGGCATCAAAGACCACATAATGTTTGATTCCATTTATGTGAAATGTTCAGAATGTCTCTTCCGTAGGGACAGAAAGTAGATTGGTGTTTGTCAGGGGCTGCGGAGTGACTTCTAATAGTTACAGGGTTACTCTGTTGATTTTGAAAATATGCTCAGTACTGGTCATGGTTATAGTACCTTGTCAATGTACTAAAAATCACTGAATTGTACTTTTTAAAAGTATAAATTTTATGGTATGTGGGTTTTATCTCAGTTCTACTAATTCTACTAATTCTGATACAATGATTTTTTTCAGTTAGTGTATAATAAAATTATTATAAAGTATATGTTAAAATTATTGCTTATCACATGAACTATCCAGGAAGTATCATTTCTTTCTTAGAGTAGAATGTACATGTTCTTGTCCCTGATTTATTTGACGGAGAGACACAGCAAAAGAGGGAACACGAGCAGGGGGAGTAGGAGAGGGAGAAGCAGGCATCCCGCTGAATAGGGACCCCAATGTGGGGCTTGATCCCAGGACCCTGGGATCTGACCTGAGCCCAAGGCAGATGCTAAATGACTGAGCCACCCAAGCGTCCCCTTATCTACCATTTTCAAACATAACATGACTTTTAATGATAATTTGGCCACGTTGTAAAAGAATTCTGAACATCTGTGCTATATCATTTATGGTGCCTTTGGCTTCAGGTTATAAAGAACCTAAATAAAAAGTAACATAATAATGTTTATGCCTTTAAGAGTGTGGAGGTAGAGCAGCTCCATGGTTGCATAAGCTGGTTAATGCAATGATGCATCACCAAAGGCCCAGATGGTGTCTGTTTTATCCTCAGTGTGTCATCTTTGCCCTCAGGCTCTTTGGCTTTCTGATCAATTTCCCACCCAGATAGGAAGTTTCCAAAGAGAAAAACAGAAACTGTTTATGCCTTTCTACCATCATCATGTTTTTTTAAAGAATGAGAAGCCTTGGGGCGCCTGGGTGGCTCAGTGGATTAAGCTGCTGCCTTCAGCTCAGGTCATGATCCCAGGGTCCTGGGATCGAGCCCCGCATCTGCTCTCTGCTCTGCGGGGAGCCTGCTTCCTCCTCTCTCTCTGCCTGCCTCTCGCTGACTTGTGATCTCTGTTTGTCAAATAAATAAATAAAATAAATCTTTAAAAAAAAAAAAAAAAGAATGAGAAGGCTTTTCCAGAAGCCTCATAGCGAAACTCCTTCCACATTTCATTGGCCAGAATAGGATCACAAGACAATTTCTAAACCAGTCCCTGGAAAGGGAAGTGGACTGTTTATTTTTTAGTTTTTTAAAATAGACTTTATCTTTTTTTAGGTAATTTTTCAGGTTTATAGGAGAATTACACAGGAAGCACAGAGTTCCCATATGATCCTGCTACACATAGTTTTCCTTGTTATAAACATTTTACACTAACGTGGTACAGTTTTTTTTACCATTGAGGAACTGATAGTGAATAATAATATTATAAACTGAAGTCCATAGTTTACATTGGGGTTTATTTTTTGTGTTGGATGGTTCTATGAGTGTTGATAATTGCATGATCTCATGTATCCACTATTCACCATTACAGTATCATACAGAATAGTTTCACTGCCCTAAAAATGTCCTGTGCTACACTTGTTCATCCCTCACCATCCTCTCCCTCAAACCACTCAAGCCTCAAGTTTATCTTTTTAATGTCTCTATAGTGTTGCCTTTTCCAGAATGTCATATAGTTGGAATCATACAGTTTGTAGCCTTTTCAGCATATTTCATGTAGCAATATGCATTTGAATTTCCTCTGTGTCTTTTTTATGTCTTATTATTCACTGTCAATTCCTCTCGGTTTTTTTTACTGCTGAATAATATTCCATGGTATGGATGTGCCACAGTTTGTTTATGCATTTACCTATTGAAGGACATTTTGGTTGCTTCCAAATTTTGACAGGAAGAAAGCTGCTATAAACACTTATGTGTTGATTTTGCTGCACCATATGGTCAGCCTAGGTTAGCTTCGTAAGATACTGCCACGCCGTCTAACGAGTTGGCTGTACCATGTTGCGTTCTCATCACAGTGAGAGTGCCTGGTGGCCTGTATTCTTGCCAGCATATGCTACTGTCCACGTTTTGGGTTTTAGTCATTCTAATAGATGTGCAGTGGCATCTCATTTTATTTATTTATTTTTTAATTTTTAAAGATTTATTTATTTGACAGACAGAGATCACAGGTAGGCAGAGAGGCAGGCGGGTGGGGGGAAGAAGGCTCCCCGCTGAGCAGAGAGCCCGATGCGGGGCTCGATCCCAGGACCTCGAGACCACGACCTGAGCCAAAGGCAGAGGCTTAACCCACTGAGCCACCCAGGCGCCTCGGCATCTCATTTTAATTGGCAGTTTTCTAATGACACATGGCGTTCAGCATCTTTTCACATGTTTATTTGCTGCCTGTACGTCATCTTTGGAAGGTGAAGTGTCTGTTCTGTCTTTAAATCCTTACCATTTTTTAATTGGGTTGTTTGCTTTCCTATTGGGCTTTAAGAATTGTTTTTACATTTTGGATACAAGCCCTTTACCAGATACATGTTTTCCAGATACTTTCGGCCAGTCTGGTTTTTCATTTAAAATGTGTTTTCATTTAGCACTTTCATTTAAGTGTTTTTCACAAAGCAGATGTTTTGGTTTTATAAAGTCCAGCTTAACCATTTTTCTTTGGGAGATGACGATTTTGGTGTTGAATCTAAAAAATCATTATATCCAACTCACCTAAATTTTCTTCTATGTTTATAGTTTCGCACTTCACATTTGGGTCTGTGATCTATTTTGAGTAACCTGTTGTGAAAGGTGTAAGGCCTTTTGGGATTTTTTTCTGTGTGATGTCTATTCCATTGCCAACCATTTGTTGGAAAGACTATCACTTGTCTATTCGGTTGCCTTTTTCCTTTGTCAGAGATCATTCGACTATTTATGTAGGTCTGTGTCTGGGCTTTCTATCCTGTTCCATTCTGTTAGCAGTACCATACTGTCTTAATCACTATAGCTTTTAGTATGTCTTTAAGTTGGGTGGTGTCAATACTCTGTTGTTTTTCAGTACTGTATTGGCTATCTTGGTGTTTTTTTTTGTTTTTCCATATAGAACTTAGAATCAGTTTGTTGGTGTCCTCTATTAATAACTTGCTGGGATTTTGATTAGAATTATGTTGAATCTAGATCAAGTTGGGAAAGAAGCAACATTTTAACAATATTTGCACCTTCCGATCAGTGAACAGAGGCTATCTCATCATTTATTTAGATTGCTTTTGATTTCTTTCATCAGTGTTTTGTAGTTTTGCTCAAATAGATAATGTATGTATTTTGTTAGATTTGTATCTATTTTATTTTTTGTGCTAATATAAATGGTATGTTTTAAATTTCAAATTTCAGTTGTTCATTGCTGGCATATAGAAGAGCAATTGGCTTTTGAATGTTAACTTTGTATCCTGCAGTTTTTCTGTAATCACTTATTATTTCCATATGTGTTTATTTTTTATTCTTAATAGAACCAGTAGACTTAGCACCTTTGCTTTAGATAATCTTTTTAAAGAATTTGTAACATTTTTGTTTTATTTTTTTCTTGCAGAGAATGTCTTGGGAAGCATGAGGTGAGTTATAGGCACAAATTTTTAAGGAAAGCTTATAATCTGTGCCTCTTCTATTGAGGATTGTTAGAAATGACAAAGTCAAAGTTTTGGGGTTTTTTAGTGCTTTAAAAAGTATAAGAGTCTAACTGCAGATTTTTTTTTTTTTTTAATTTTAAAATTTTGAAATACTTTTAGAGCGGGAGAATGAGAGCTCTTTCGTGCCAGTGGAGGAAGGGGCAGAGTGGGAGGGAGAGAAGCAGATTCCCCACTGAGCAGGGAACCTGCCCCAGAGCTTGATCACAAGACCCTGAAATCGTGACCTGAGCTGAAATCAAGAGTCGGATGTGCAACCGACTGAGACATCCACGGGCCCTCTGCTGATTTTTAAAATATATTGTGCTTTTTGGATTTAGCCTATGTATATGTGGTCTCTATAGCATTGTTATATTGAATTTCCCTTTTAGGAATAGAATGTGGTGTTTGTTGGCATTCATTTTTTGGATTTTTTGATAAATTACTTTGATTTTGAAAATGACTATTATTAATGAAAATGTGTTAGTTCTTTATGAAACTTGTTCTCAAGTGATAACAGAGTCATTTCAAAAACATGGGTCCAGAAGGTTTTGTGTGTATTGATATTTTTCTCCTTATTCTTTTTTTTTTTTTAAGGTGAGTCCACTCCCATGCCATGCTGTAGGACCATACTCTTGTAAGAGAGTATGTGGACGAACCTTAGATTGTCAGAATCATACGTGTCTGAAAGAATGCCACAAAGTAACTGAAATTGATGCCTGCGTTGGCAAAAACAAGGTAATATCCTTAGGCTGAATGTCTATGTCCTTATAGTATGCTTGAAATATTTTTTGAATAATTATGCCGTAAATATTTTTCTATTTTGTTAGAACTTTTTTCTTTCTTCTTGCCTTTATCCCTTCTCCTACCTTGTCTCTCTTAATACAACCAACTTTAACAGCTTGGTGTATATTTATCTTTGTGCAAGCTCATGATAATAAGCCTTTTAATGTTCTCTCAACATACTGTACTGTGTTAATACATAGGCTTTGATTTTTGATAAAAGTACAGAAATCATCTATCTATTTAGATAGTAGGTAGCAATATCACTTCCATTTCTGTCCATTTATATCTCTGGATTTAGTCTGGAGCATTTGTTCTCAGCAATTTTTTAAAACCTAACATCTGTGATAAGTTGTGTTCACAATTTTAATAAATTCCTAATCTTTCATTGGAAATAAAGTAAATAGCATCACAGATATAGGGCGTGTGTGTGTGAAATTCACTAAAAGCATTTTACCAAGCATATGAGAAGCCAATCATTGAAAGATCTCTAAAATTGCCATTTTATAAGGAAAAATAAATGTAGCTAATCAAGTTTTAAATGATATTTAATTTTATTTTTGAACATTAAATTCATCAACACATAAAAACAGAAACATAGAACAAGAAAATTATTTTAAATAACAATAAAATATAAAAGACTCCTATTAAAACAGAGATACAGATAGTCTCCTATTCTGAATTTCCTAGGCCATATGAGAGGTTCTGGCCGAGAAAATATAGGCTGAAATGTTTTTCGTCTCCAAGAATAGTCAGGGAAATCTTTATTTATCATTAACCACTCTACTTTTTGTCTACTTCTGTGATTGAGGGGGTTGTTATGGCCCATGTGATACAGTTAAAAACTAACTCTTCATCCTCCTGTGTCCCAGAATGATTAATTTGCCAGAGTCCTCTGCCAGGCTACATTTGACATGATGTGTGAATAAAAAATAAACTTCTGTTATATAAAAAATTGTATATTTTAAAAATATTTAATTTTTTTTGTAAACTTCCATTCTTTAGGGTATCATAATACTATTAGCAAGTGTGTTTAATGAGGCATAAACAAAAATTTTAAGATTTGTTTTATTAAATAACACTAAATTTACAAATGGTTAAATTATGACTTGTATGTTACTGAAAGTTTCACTTGCATTGTTCTTTTTTTGGTCTTTGATTTGGTGATTGTAAAGCATGATAACCTAAGCCTCCAGAGTATCATTCTTGCTCATGTGCAGACATGTCAATGTATTGCTTATAACCTCTTCATCAGTCCGTGCTTTGATCCTTAATAAAAATGTACTCATGATAAAATGAAAAATATTAGAATTATAAAAATTCATACTAATATAATAATTCAAAACCACTTTAACTAATGAGAGTATAGCTGCTGTATGGCTTTCCTCTTCTGGGTTTCCAGAACATTAAGTGAGTTGAAAAAAAAACGCACTTCAAGAGCTGATTTGACACTGATCGGGGAATTATCTTGGATTATCCCAGCATTGCTTCATGGGCAATTGCTATGGTAAAATATGGGTTATAAGTTATGTGCAGTTCTTAATTTAGCTACAAGTCTATCTTTATCTCCCACTCAGGGAAGGCTGATGCAGTGCAACAGAGTGAAAGTTACATTATTTGAGGGATAACTTTATAGTCTCTATAATTTATATATTAAAAATGAAATAACTCATAAACTCCTTAAAATAAATTCCTTACTGTAATATCTCAATTGAGACCCATTGGAGAAGATCTCCTTGCATGTCCCTCTTGATCCAAATGGCTCTGGAGTTGCTAATGCGGTTTCTACCTTGAATTCTAGCACAGGGCCTACAACATAGCAGATATTTAAAAGTGTTTATTGAATTGACTGGAATCAAAATTCTTTTGCTTATCTCTGTTCCAGTCTCTCCCTGGCCTTCCTGACAGATCCCAGTCCAGTCAAGGCTGTTCTTAAAGGCAGTGCCTCTCATTGCTTCCATTAGCAACAAATATGTCCCTGTTGTCTAATTCATACACTGGAGTGAGTGGAACAGAGTGGTTAACTGGGGAAAGGTGTGAAGCTGGTGGCAAATGAAGTGTGTATTTCCCAAGCAAACCTGGGCACGGATATTTTTGAGTGACTGAAAAAAGAAATAATGAAGATGGTCTTTTCTCTGGGAAAAATCTATACCAAAAATTTTTAAAAAAGAAAATATAGGTACATAATCACACACAGACAATATATTTCTTACATAATTATGTATTGATAAACCCCTGCCACACAGTGTTGTCTGCGTGATGGGCATCACCTGGAATCTTGGAAATGCAAACTCTCAGGTCTCACCTCAGTATTTTAGCGATTGCCAAGTGATTGATCATGCACAAAAATGTTTGAGAGTTACTGCTAAAGACAATGTGTGTAATGTGTGATGCTTCATTGATTTAAAAAAAAAAAAGTTATGTTACAATCATCAGCCTCACTGAGAGATTGGAACTTAATTATTCCAGACATTAAAAACAAGGAATAGGAGAAGAGTAAATGAAACAAGAGGGGATTAGGAGGGAGACAAACCATAAGTGACTCTTAATCTCACAAAACAAACTGAGGGTTGATGGGGGGAGGGGGGTTGAGAGAGGAGGGGTGGGGTTATGGACATTGGGAGGGTATGTGCTATGGTGAGTGCTGTGAAATGTGTAAACCTGGCGATTCGCAGACCTGTACCCCTGGGGATAAAAATATATATTTAAAAAAATAAATAAAATTTAAATTAAAAAAAAACAAGGAATAATTCTGTAATGTGATAGAGGTACTAATTATTGCTACAATGAGAATCTTATTACAGTATGTAAATGTTGAACACCTCAAATTTAAAAAATGTCAAATATATGTTAATAAGATGGGAAAAAAGAGAATTTTACTTTCCAAGATTTATTTTCCAGTTTGTAATACTAACCCAAATGTTAATTCTGCTTTCATTCTCATCATCTCATTGCTTATAATGAGGATTGCTATCTTCCCTGGATTTCCAGCTCTCTGATGAATCAGGAAAAACTCATTTTAGAAGCTGATATGACTGATTGGGGAATTATTGTGGATTATCTCAATATTGTTCCCTGGCTTAAAATTTGTTTTCTTTTTTTTTTTTTTAAAGGAGAACTGTGTAAGATATTTGACAGCCAGGCTTGCTGTATTTCTGAGTTAGATAGTTTCTTCTAGAAGATAGAACTTGACATTGGAAGTGATCCAGGAAGGTAGCTTAGCAAGTACAGCTTTAGTGATTTTTTTTTTTTTTTCATAATTGGAAGGAAGGAGCCCCATATCATCAGTATAATTCTTCTTTTGCAGATAAGGAAACTGAAGGTTATCAAGTGACTTGTTCATGATTATGTAATAGGAGAGCAAGAATAAGAAAGTAGTAGTACCCTTGTCTTAACTCCCAGCTCAGTATGTTCTTCTGTTTCATGTTATTTAAGTGAAAGATTATTGCAGGCGTACCACATAGCCAGGAAAAAAACAAGTGAAACCGACAGTGTGTGTCATCTTTGGCTATATTTCCATATTTTGAGACTCATTGCCTATATTTCTCCTAGTCTTTCCAGTTTCAGAAAGTTGTATTACCAGTTTTAGCCAGTTCTGCAGATTAAAGGGAGGAACATTTCTTGATTTCTTTCTTCATTGTCCTTGTCTCACTACACACCTCGTCAGGTTTATCTTCAAAGTATATCCCTGAATCTGACCATTTCCTATAATCTCTACCATACCCTCCTCATCCAAGCCACCATCTTCTTTCCCTAGAGATGTCTGTACTATTCTCCCAGCCAGCTTCTCTACTCCCAGTTTCATCTTACTGCATCAGCTAGATTCATCATTTACAAATGTAAGTTAAAAAATGTAAGTTTAAAAAAAAATGTAAGGTGTGTTATCTCCCTGCTCAGTACGCATCAGTTACTCTCAGGATAAAATCCAAATGGCCTTATGAGGGCCTGTAAGGCTTTATAATGATATAACTTCTGACCTTTCCTGCCTCTTAGCACTCATCACTCATGTGCTCATTTTTGCTTCTACTCTTTTTTTTTTTTTTTTTTTTAGATTTTATTTATTTATTTGACAGACAGAGATCACAGGTAGGCAGAGAGGCAGGCAGAGAGAGAGAGGAGGAATCAGGCTCCCTGTGGAGCAGAGTCTGATGCGGGGCTCGATCCGAGGACCCTGGGATCATGACCTGAGCTGAAGGCAGAGGCTTTAACCCACTGAGTCACCCAGGCACCCCTCTCCTTCTATTCTTGTTATTTCTTAAATATTCCACATTTGTTCTACATCAGAGGTTTTGCACTTAGTGTTCTTTTCTCTGGGACTCTACATTCGTATGGCTCTCTCCCTTATTTATTCTGTTCAAACATGAAATTTATCAGATAGTTCTTCCTTCTTATTGCTTCTGTTACTCCCTCTTAACCTGCTTTATCTTTTTTCAGAGTGTTTATGAAGACATTCTATTATCCTCTTTACCTCCCCCACTTAAATTTAAGTTTCTTAGGTCAGGGGCCGCTGCCATTTTGCACATTTCCAGTATGTGAATTAATTTCTGGCATATGATGCTGCAAGAGTGTAGAATAAATTAATATACTTTTAAAAATAAAAAACAGAATTTATAGAACTATGTTTCCTAATTGAAACACTTTCTCTTTTTAATCCTATATGTCAAAAATAGGATTTTTATTGACATAATCACTGTTTTTGTAATCATGGCTATACTTAGGAATGATAACAGAATTTTTAAACTTTAAACTTAAGACTTGGTATCCGTTTCTATAGCTCTCGTACTTTATCTCATGTATGACATGTGAAAATAAATAATAGCCTGCGATAATAATTTTAAACTTCTTTAGTAGGTAGATAGTAGTTAAATTATTAAATTACTAGAGCAGAGAGGTACCTTGTTGAATTTATATTGAAGTACATTTATTTGTAAATGTAATGTAACTTTGGTTCATTGAAGTACATTAAAACATAAACTGCTGGTCATTCTCCTTTTTTGCCTCTATGTATGTTTCTATTTGGCAAGGTGAGAGCAGTATATCTAGAACATTGCGTGCTTTGGGAATTTTTATTTATGTGTTAACAGAGTGTTGATTTCTTTAGTTTGATGGTGATCATGTTTGTTGGGTGGAAATGAATTAACAATGTTTTATTTTGGGGCACCTGGGTGGCTCAGTTGTTAAGTGTATGCCTTCGGCTCAGGTCATGATCCCAGGGTTCTGGGATCCAGTCCTGCATCTGACTCCCTGCACAGCATGGAGCCTGCTTCTCCCTCTGCCTCTGTTGCTCCTATTGCTTATGCTCTCTCTCTCCTTCTTTCTTTCTCAAATTAATAAATAAAACATAAAAAAATAAACAAATTTTTATTTATTTCTACTGTGACTATTCTTTAGGAAGTAATTTACATTTTTAGAGGAATACTTGTAATTTACACTTTCAAGATGAGGCAGTTTGATTTAGTGAGGTTTGTAGATATAAAAATCTTTGTGAATAATGGTCATATTGATACCTTCCTGTTCTTCATTTTGAATATGTATTTTTTCATTTTGAATATTTTTAAGAGTGCAAGCATGCATGCACCATTTTATTAACTGTATTCCTAAGAGCTTCAAAAGTACTTTCTTTTAATAGGATGCGTAAATTTTATATATATATTTTATAAATTTAATATACAGAAATGTTAGACTTCTGTACTTAGATGATTTATTACCTTACTTCCTATCAGGCTGGCCCAGAATGCCTTCAGTGTGAAGAAGGGTGCTCTAAATCACGGCCTCTGGGTTGTCCCCATCCATGTGTTTTGCCGTGTCATCCTGGAGAATGTCCTCCCTGTGTTCAGATGCTTAGAATAAAATGTCACTGCAAGATCACAAGCCTATATGTGGAATGTAGGTAAGTGGACTGAAGAAATATTCTTGTTTTACTATAATTATTATTTTTTTTTATTTTTTTATTTTTATTTATTTATTTTTTTAAAGATTTTATTTATTTATTTGACAGAGAGAGATCACAAGTATACAGAGAGGCAGGCAGAGAGAGGGAGGGAAGCAGGCTCCCTGCCAAGCAGAGAGCCCGATGCGGGACTCGATCCCAGGACCCTGAGATCATGACCTGAGCCGAAGGCAGCGGCTTAACCCACTGAGCCACCCAGGCGCCCCTATAATTATTTTTAACCAGTATTTTTTTAATAATTCAGAATCCTATGAAGAGTACTTCAAGGAACATTATTCATTGTCACCCATAGATGCTCGAAGCTTAGATTTTCCAATAGAGACCTGAAGAAAGAAATGTAGAATCCTTCACCTTGTACGTTCTGAACCCTGATTTCAAAGACAGTTATGCTTTTTTTCTATTTAGGGATTCTGTTTAAGATTTTTTTAAAGGAAAAAAGTTGTATCGCTGCTTTAAAAAATGTAGAAACATTCCTATAACAGATCGCTCAGTTAACAGTGTCAAACTAGAATGTTGTTGGATGAAAAGTTGAAGTGCACGTAGCTACTGAGACATAATTTTTAAATTACAGACTTTTACTACAAATGTATCTGCTAATAAAATTGATAAACCTCTAGCCAGAGGAAGGACGCAAATAAAATCACAAATGAGAAATAACAATATCACAGAAATACAAACAATTAGAGTATTATGAAAAACTCTATGCCAACAAATTGAACAAACTAGAAGAAACAGATACATTCTTAGAAACATATAAACTACCAAATCTGAAACAGAAGAAATACAAAGCTTGAACATAGTGGTAATCAGCAAAGAAATTCAATCAGTAATCAAAAAACTGCCAAAAACAAAAAGTCCAGGACCAGATGGCTTCACAGGAGAATTCTATCAAACATTTAGAGAAAAAGTTAATAACTGTTCCTTTCAAACTATTTCAAAAAATAGAGAAAGGAAGGAAAACTTTCAAACTCATTTTACGGGGTCAGCATTACCCGATATCAAAACCAGATAAAGATATCACTAAAAAAGAGTACTATAGGCCTATATTTCTTGTGAACATAGATGCAGAAATTCTCAATAAAATAGTAGCAAACTGAATCTGACATTAAAAAAAAAATCATTCACCGTGACCAAGTGGAATTAATTCCTGGGTAGCAAGCATGGTTCAGTATTCACAAATCAATCAATGTGATAGACCACATTAACAGGAGAAAGGATTAGAACCAGATGATCCTTTCAGTAGATTCAGAAAAAGCATTTGACAAAGTACAACATCCATTCATAATAAAATCCCTCAACAAAGTAGACTTACAGGGAACATACCTCAACATGATAAAAGCCATATATGAAAAGCCCACAGCTGATATCATCCTCATTGGGGAGAAACAGAACTTTTCCTCTATGGTCAGGAACAGACAGAGATGGCCACTCTTCTCAATTTTATTCAAAATAGTACTGGAACTCCTAGCCACAGCACTCAGACGATGAAAGGAAATAAAAGGCATCCAGCCTGGCAAGGAAGAAGTCAGACTTTCACTCTTTGCAGATGGCATGATACTCTATAGAGAAAACCCAAAAGGCTCTACCAAAAAACTGCTAGAACTGTAAATGAATTCAGTAAAGTCACAGGATACAAAATCAATGTACAGAAATCTGTTTGCATTTCTATACATCAATAATGATGCAGCAGAAAGAGAAATCAAGGAATCGGTCCCATTTACAACTGCACCAAAACCCATAAGATACGTAGGAATAAACCTAACCAAAGTGAAAGACCTGTACTCTGAAAACTATAAAACACTGATGAAAGAAATTGAAGGTGACACAAAGAATGGAAAGACATCCTATGCTTGTGGATTGGAAGAACAAATATTATTACAATGCCTATATTACCCAAAGCAGTCTACGCATTTAATGCAATCACCATCAAAATACCACTAGCATTTTTCACAGAGCTAGAACAATCCTAAAATTTGTATGGAACCGCAAAAGACCCCCAATAGCCAAAGCAACCTTGAAAAAGAAAAACAAAGTTTGAAGAATCAATTCCAGACTTCAAGTTATATTACAAAGCTGTGGTAATCAAAACAGTTTGGTACTAGCACAAAAACAGACACATAGATCAAGAGAACAGGATAGAAAACCCAGAAATGAACCCGCAAATATATGGGAAGTTAGCCTTCTACAAAGCAGGAAAGAATATCCAATGGGATAAAGACAGTGTCTTCAGCAAATGGTGTTGGGAAAACTGTACAGCAACATGAGAAAGAATGAAACTGGACCACTTTCTCACACCATCCACAAAAACAAATTCAATGGATGACAGACCTAAATGTGAGACAGGAAACTATTAAAATCTTTGAGGAGAACATAGGCAGTAACTTCTTTGACATCGGCAGTAGCATCTTCTTACTAGGTATACCTCGTAAGGCAAGGGAAACAAAAGCGAACAAACTGTTAGGACTTCATCAAAATAAAAAGCTCTGCACAGGAAAGGAAATAATCTACAAAACTAAAGGGCAGCCTACGGAGTAGGAGAAAATATTTGCAAATGACATATTTGAAAAAGGGTTACTATCCAAAATATATAGAGAACTTATAAAACCCAACATCCAAAAAGTATATAATCAAATTACAAAATGGGCCAAAGATACAAACAGATATTTTCCCAAAGAAGACCTACAGATGGACAACAGACACATGAAAAGGTGCTCAACATCACTGATTATCAGGGAGAAGCATACCAAAACTATAATACCGTAACTGCAATGAGATATCACCTCACACCTGTCAGAATGGCTAACGTCAACAACACAAGAAACAACCGTTGTTGATGAGGATGTAGAGAAGGGGGAACCCTCTTGCACTGTTGATGGGAATGCACAGGCTGTTGCAGCCACCGTGGAAAACAGTATAGAGTATCCTCAAAACATTAAAAATAGAACTGCCTTACAATCCTGCAGTTGCAATTTTAGTATTTACCCAAAGAATACAAAAATACTAATTTGAAGACATACATGCACCCTAATGTTTGTAGCTGTTATACAATAGCCCAAATGTCCGTCAACTGATGAGTGGATGTAGGTGTATATGTATATACAATGTAATATTACTCAGCCATAAAAAAGTAATTTTGCCATTTGCAGTGACATGGATAGAGATAGAGAGTATTATGCAAAGTGAGATAAGTCAGTCAGACAAAGATAAATACCATGATTTCACTCATATGTGGAATTTAAGATAGAAAACATGCAAAGGGGAAAAAAAGATTGAGTGGTAAACCAAAAAACACTCTTAACTATAGAGAACAAGCTGATGGTTACTAAAGGGAAGTAGGTGGGGGGGGGATGGGTGAAATAGGTGATGGGGATTAAGGTGATGAGCACCAGGTGTTGTATGGAAGTATTGAGTCATTATATTGTACACCTGAAACTAGTATTGCTCTGTAAGTTAACTAATTGGAATGTAAAAAAAAACTTTTAAACAATCATAGCGAGATTCAATGACATACCTGTTAGCATGGCTAAAATGAAAAAGACCAAAAAAAAAAAAAAAAAGACAAAAGACTGACAGTATTAAGTGTTGGAGAGGATATGGAAGAATTGGAACTCATACGTTGCTAATATGAATGTAAAATGATAGAGCCATTGGAAAAAGGTTTAGCAGTTTCTTAAAAAGTTAAACGACTGCCTTCTGTATGGATACAACCATTCTATTCCTCAGTATTTAACCAAGAGAAATGAAATGTATGTCCGTACAAAGATTTGTACATGAATGTTCATAATATTTTTATATGTGATAACCCAAAACTGGAAATAATCCAAACGTCCAACAACAGGTGAATAAACACATGGTAGTATGTCCATACAGAATAAATTCAGCAATAAAAACAAACTATTGTTATTGGCAATATCATGAATGAATCTCGCTGTGAAATCTCAAGATATAAGTGAAAGAAGCCAAACAAAAAAGAATAATGCTCTATGATTTGATTATGTAAAATTCTTGAAAACTGGAAGCTAATCTATACAACAAAAAGCATCTCATTGGTTGCCTAGCAGGTGATAGGCAATATAAAGAGATTCCAAAGAGACACAGGACATTTTTGAGGGTAATGGGTATGTCCATTATCTTGATTGTGGTGATGGTTTCATGGGTGTAAACGTATGTCAAGTCTTGTCAGGTTTTCCACTTTAAATGTGTACATTATTGTCTTCTGTATCATACCTTAGTAAAAGCCCTCCAAAAACATGAAGTATATGTTTTTATAGAGAATTCTTCAGACTTAGTATTCATCATGATAATTTTGTTTACTTTCAATTCAGTGAATTATTCCATGTTATCTTTATTTTTAGTCCTTTTTTGCTTCATGTAATTTCCTTTATAGAAATTAGATATAAAAGATACAGATGTTGGAAAATTAGTTTATTCCAAATTATAAAGTGACAGAAACAAAATGATACTAAGTCTTAATTAAGTTCAGAGGTGAGCTGGGGTGCCTAGGTGGCTGAGCTAGTTAAGCATCTGCCTTCGGCTCAGGTCATGATCTCAGCGTCCCGGGATCAAGCCCCGAGTTCCTCATCGGGTTCCGCTTCTGACTCCTTGCTCAGTGGGGAGCCTGCTTCTCCCTCTCCCACTCTCCCTGCTTGTGCACTCTCTCTCTCTGTGTCAAATAAATAAATAAAATCTTTAAAAAAAAGTTCAGAGGTGAGCACCATACTTGTAAGAATGAAAATATATGACTTTTAATAGAGCCAATATAAAGACTTTGTGATATTATTAAGTGAAATTTTGCTAAGAAAATTGCATATGTTATCTTAGAGTACATTTATGCTAATTTATACATATACTTAAGATAATAGTTTTTACATTAGTTAGGCTAAACTTATGGTATATTTGGCACTTATGTCTAATAAAGGGAAATAAGAAAAACAGGAAAAGAAAGAATCAAAGGTAGAAGAAAGGTAATGGAAAGAGAATAGTGACCTTCATGTGATAGGAATTTTAAGGGTGTCACTAGTTACTGACTTATGCAGTGTCCATTGTGATAACATTCAACGATCTGTGAGAAAGTGGTTTTAGTCCTTGATGTTTGTGACTTTTCCTGGATTACCCACCAAGTCAAATAGAAAAGCACACAGACTAATCTAAAATGATCAAATCTAAAATGAATTTGTTTCTAACATTATAGCTTACAAAAACAATTTAAAAACTCTCCTAAAATAAACTTACTAAATTTTTCAATTTGAAGTAATTTTTTTGTTGTTGTTCTTTAAGAAACAAAACAAACAAGCATGGGGGAAAAAAAGAGAGGGGCAAACCAAGAAACAGAGTTTCAACTATAGAAAACAAACTCCTGGCTACCGGAGGAGAGATGGGTGGGGGGGATGGATGAAGTAGGTGATGGGGATGAAGGAGGACACTTGTCGTGCTGAGCACCCAGTAATGTATGGAAGTATGGATCATGATATTGTACACCTGAAACTAAAATTACAGTTTACGTAACTACTTGGAATTTAAATAAAAACTTCAAAAAAAAATCTGGGTGAGCATTTTCTCGGTGTCAGTTTTTAAGTAATATATAGAGCTATTAGTTTTTAATCTTTTATGTGGAAGCTTTAGGAAGATATTTATGAATAATGATTGCTCTGAAGAGGAAGATAATAGCAGACTACTTTTTTTTTTTTTTTTTTTTAAGATTTTACCCATTTATTTCAGAGAGAGAGAGAGAGTACACAAGGGCAGGTTGGGAAAGGGGCAGAAAGAGAAAGAATTTCCAGCAGACGCTGGGCTGACCATGGGTCCCCACTTGAGACTTGATTCCCTCACCAATCATGACCCGAGCCGAAATCAAGAATCAGATGCTTAAGGGACTGAGCCACCCAGCTGCCCCTTAATAGCATAAATTATTAAGGCCAGGCACAGATGATATTTTGTGTGTGTTTTATACTTCCTTTTTGCGGTAATTGCCCTTTTGGCATTTAATATGTTGGTAATAGATAAAGGGCTGGAAGGTTTCAGATATCAGACCAGGTAAGTAACCAAGACAGTTGTTACAGATGATACACAATTAAAATATTTTTCAAGAAAAAATGAAATAAGACAATTTTATGGACATGTTTGAAATTATTTTTAGAGAGGTAATCTATAAAATGGACTTCGGTTTGAATGTCATCAAAACTTCCTCTTATTTTTAGAAAAATAACCACAGCTGATGTAAATGAAAAGAACCTCCTTAGTTGTTGCAAAAATCAGTGTCCTAAAGAGGTAAGCTTTAATAGAACCCTTTTAAGCTGTATTTCTTAGGTCTTGTTTCTCTTGGATTTTCTCTTTTCTTCTTGGTCTTCTCATATCAGGTCTTTTCTGAACATGCTAAGAAATGTGGGTGCAGGGAGGAAAATGTGATTGATGTCTGCAAAAATGTAATACACACTAACTGTAGATGTACATCTCTTTATGAAATTTTGGGGTTCTAATACCCCAAAAGTTTTAAAGGTAGCTTATGTACTTTATATGATAAAGTTTTGACCTAATGCTTACCCCTCCCTCCCAAATAGAAACAGATGAAGAACTGTGTAGGTTACAGGCAGTTAGACAGTAAATCCATAGTAGGTTATTTAAAAAGCATATTTGTGTGTGTGTGAACTTTAAAGTTCATTCTTATCTTGAATTAATATAAACCATTATATATAGTTTTATTCTTAAAGATTCTGATGCTTATAATGCATTGTATTAATACTAAAAGTATCAAAAATGGTTCAGAAAACTTGTTCAGAGTACAAAGGTAAAAATTCACTGGTGATTTATCTTGGTGATAATTTGAGAAACCATCGATGATTGGTCAGTTTATTTATTTGTTTGTTTGCTTATAACTGGTCAATTTAAAAGAGTATTCCTTTTTTGTTGGAGGTATGGCAGTGAAAATTATTTGATTTGGTTGGACATTTATAAAGGAATCCTTCTGACTTACAGATGTACTAATAGTACCACTTTTAATTCTTTGTCTTTATGCATTTATTTGTTTCTCATCCTATTTAGAGTCAGGGAGAGATGATGAAAAAGCCGTAAATATACTAATCATTCTCTTTGGTTAAATAAAAACAGAAATTAAATGCATGATATGCCTTTTTGTTAACAATATTTCCTTTTAACTAAAACTTTTGATGCTTTTTATGGATTTCTGTTTAAGAACTATTGGAAATTGAACTTGAATATTTTGAAAGTTATGTAAGATTATAAAAAGACCATTTCAAGCAATAAATGATTATTTTAATAACCCTGTCTTTGTTATATAGGTGAAACTAAGGGCATTGGGATATTTCAAATTTAATTTGCTGATTTCTTCAAATCCTGACTTTTTCCCTGTTAAAATAAATTTTCTTCTGCCCAAATTAAGATTATATAAATTAAGGTAATAAGTGGTTATATTGACATAAGATTTATGTCAAATTTTTAATCTGAGTCCGTAACTTGTTATGAGATTGTAGTTAGAAATAACAAAATTAAATTTAGGGATTGTTAATTTGCAGTTTAGCATTTCCTTGGCTATGATTCAGTTGTGATAAGATTACGACATTTGGTGGGACTAGGTGGGTGATCATGGTTCTTTAAAAATTTGTTTTCTATGCTCATGATTTTTTTGGATTCTGTGCCAGTCTGGAGCCTATTACTTTTTTTTTTTTTTTTTTTTTTAATTACTAGAGTCTCCTTGGGCTCTCTTGAAATTAATAGCCTTAGTTTGGGAAGAATTCAAGTAGCTGTTACAGTTTGAAATAGTCTAAGAGTGGCCAGGTGAATATCCTGGTGTCTAATAGAACTTATTCTAGTTTGTGGCCTCTGGACATTGGTAAGGCTACAGCAGTAATTCTCAACAGTTCAACGGCTTCTTAATGGACCCTGCCCCAGAATTTCTGATTTTGAGGGCCTGGAGTAGGGGCCCAAGAATTTGCATTTCTAATCTTACATGTAATAGTGATATTGTTGGTCTGGCATCACAGTTTTGAGACCCACTAAGCTATAGAATCAAGTCATGCTTAGGATCAACCAAGAACTATGTCACTTCGAATCTGTAGTTAGATATCTTTTTTTTTTTCAATAGATTTCTTGTGTACTTGGAGTTAAGGTATGGGATTATGATAAATTCTGACCTACTGATAAATTCTTATTTACTTCCTCTTCCCTCCCCCATACTATAGATTTCTTGGGGGCAGGGACTATGTCCTATTCATCCTTGTATCCAGTCCCTTGTTCCCTGTTTGTACATATTAGGCAGCTGGTAAATGTTTTTACTGAATGTGAATGAAACTGAACTGTGGAAGTGGTATAGACATATCCCTTTAGCTCCACTGATTCTCTGATGTACACTTCCTATATCTTCTGGTCTGGATTGAATTTAACAAAAAAAAAAAAAAAAAAAAACAAAGATACCATTTAGAACTGTACCTTTAAACTGTGCCCCACATATACAATTCTACTTTTAAAAAAATTATTTCTGAATTTGGTTTTATCAGCCCTGTGAAGCTTTTCTATTTTTTACTTGAGCAAATTGTTTAATGTGTCTTTAACTCAAATTGTTTATGTATAAAATGGGGGCAATAATACTCACTTCTGAGTGCTGAGTATTAATGAGTTAAGAACATGTAAATCTTAGTATATAGTGAGTGCTGTATGTGCGCTAGCTGTGGTGATGATGGGATGGGTATTTATCCATAAACAGTGTTGTTTTGCAAGCTTTCTTTAATTATTTTTAAAGAGCTTTTTAAATTGGGATTAAAATGGAACATCTTGAACTAGACAGTATTGGTTATGGGTAAGGCATTTGAAATGACATATGTAGGTGTAAATAGAATGATGTTAAGGACTGAGTAGAGTACAAGAAGACCGTCCCACATTGAGTGGAAAGAGTAGGACATCTCATCTTTAAATGAATATCAAGGTTGGATCTTTTAGGAAAACCTCGGTTTTTTTTGGTTTTGGAAAGACTTCATTACCTCTGTAATGAAGATATAGTCATTATATATTATGCATTTTAATCAGCTTCCTTTGGAACTGCTTTTTAGCTCTGTCGGAATATAAGCTGCCTTTTGAGATAACACATACTTGCACACCTGTTTTTTTTTTTAACAGTGAAATCACCACCTACTCAAAAGCACATAATACGTATCCGAACAGTTTAACAAGTAGTTAAAAAGTCAACACCATAGAACTCCACACAGGTCCAAAAATACAGTATTGCTGCATCTCAGAAGCTAACAAAGTCCTTGTCTGGCTGTGGTTCCCCCCTTCTATCCTATATTTTACCTCCACTTGCCTTTTATAGTAATTATTTCCTTGCTGGTATCTGAAAACAATCTTGTTGGCTTAATTTTATAGTTAAAGTTCAAAAGTATGAACTTTTGTGACCTTAGTTTGTTCTCCATTATGTCTGTCATGTTTATTGCATGTGGCTGTAGTCTTATTTCCATTGTACGAGGATACTGTGGTTTATTGTATTTGCCTTATTATGGGTAGATACGAGTTTTTTCCAATTCCAAAATACTGTTGTGAACATTCTTGTTTGTGCATTCTAATATATGCATGTATAGATTTCTCTAGGCATATAGTGGTGCGTGGTCATAAGGAATGTATAATTTCAACTTAATATCATATTGATTTCCAAAATCGTACAACTTACTATCAGTAAATTTTCTAATTTACCACTAGTATTTTAAAGCTCCTGTCATGGCATATCCTTGCCAACATTTGGTATTGTCAGAGTTTTGAATTTTTGCTGGTCTTGTGACATCTCGTGATTTTTATTTACATTTTCCTGATTACTAGTGATTTTTAATACTTTTTCAGAATTAATGGCATTACTTTTGTCTGTGGGACATACATTGGATACCAGCACAGTATCCTTCTGGAGGAGTTTCAGTTCTCCTTGCAGGCTAGAGTAATCAGTTACATTAACTTATCACAAAAAGAAGATACGTTCAGAGGATATTGGAGACCAGTTCATAGACTCTGAAGGAAATGCTGTACAGCAAACTTCAGGAAGGACAAGATCTGGGCAGCCCCCAGGACATTGCTAGCAGGAGCTCAGGGGGCTCTTTACTAAGATGACTGTTCAAACCACCAACTCTTTCTTTTTAGTTTTCACATAATCAGAAGAGAAAATCTGATTGGTCCCTTTAAGTCGAGGGGCTCCCTTGGTATAGGCAGTGACAGATAGAAGACTAGAACGGATAACATAGCCATGGCCATGAGAAAATTGTGATGAGCCAGGCGGCCACCCCAATTTGTGTCTTCTGTATCTTCTAACCAGCAGTGAAGGTGAAACACGTGGAGATTCATGGAAGAATTGTTAGATGGGGTAACAGGACCAAACAGGACCAGCAGTATTCAGAGAAAAGAGATACATTTTGAAGATAGAAGATTCAGCCAGAGATAAGAGAGACTTTCAGGATGGTAGTGAAATTGTGAAGATTGACCGTGAGGTCTTTTAGGAGGCAGAAAGATAAAATATCCAGACCAGTGATTTTAAGCTTTTCATCAACCCCCCAACACACTGAAGAGATAGAACTTTATAGCCACGATTCTGTGTAATTCAGAAAGATCTTTATTGATTGTGATAGTCTTCCCTATTCACTTTCCCCTTTAGAATTATTGATTGAAGGGATGCCTGGGTGGCTCAGTGGGTTAAAGCCTCTGCCTTCAGCTCAGGTCGTGATCCCAGGGTGTTGGGATTGAGCCCCGCGTCAGGCTCTCTGCTCAGCGGGGAGCCTGCTTCCCCCTCTCTGTCTCTCTGCCTACTTGTGATCTCTGTCAAATAAATAAAATAAAATGTTTAAAAAAAAGAATTATTGATTGAAAGTAGACTGGTTAGTTACTTTTAGAGAAGATGACTGATGTAATTACCCCACAGATTAAAGAAAGAACAAGAGGCTACCGAGACATGTTTTGAGAAGAGAGGCCAGGTGGTCAGCTGATGCTAAATGTTTTGTCTTCTTCATGAAGTCAGGCTAGAGGCACTAGCAGGAATGAAGGTGGGAATGATGTTGAGGAGACAGGAAAGACTTTAAATAGCCCTGTGAGGCAGGTATTTGATAGTAAAACATATTGAGCTTATTAAGCAGTGTTAGGGGCCTTGGTAGGTATAGAGAGAAACAAAACTGAAGTGGTCCAGGAATGCTAGTGTGGAACTCATTCCAGCAGCTCAACCCTACAATGGGATTGATGAAAATGTAGGCTGAGTGTCCAAATTGAGTTTTGGTATGTCTCAGTTCAAAATGAAAGAGCAAAAGAGCAAGAAATCTAATTGCACACTAGAGAGGCACTAAAGGCAATGGAAAAAATGTAAGAATTTTTTTGGGGTGAGTAGAGTTAATAGTTGGAAGGATCAATCTGCAGAATCATAAAGATCAAAAGTTGGAGAATTCAAATGTTTACTATGGTGCCCACTATTTGTAAGGCGTCTTTGTTAATGAGTATAAGAGATACAAAGAAATAGAAGACCGTTGTCCTCCACTAACTTATTATTTTATATAGCTAAATATTTTATTACAATAGCTAAATATATCGAGCATATTTAATCCTCACAACAGCTATGCAAAATCTGTTACTCTTCCCGGTTTTATATGTGAGGCACAGAAAAGTCAGGGGACTTGCCCAGGGTTTCACAGTTGGTAAAGAGGGAAGCTGGGCTTCAGGTCCAAGCAGCCTGACTTTGGAATTTAACCAGTAACCAGTGGTATCTTTTATTCCCAGTCTGATTAGAGAGACACATAACTATGAGGTGTCTGAACATTTTTTTTTTTAAACTTTAAGACCATACAAGCAATGTCACAATAGTTTAGAAATATATTTCTTACATAATTACTATTATTTGTTTAAATATAGACAAACTCCTATCATGCTTCTATGGTCATTTGAGCCATTTCTTGAAGTTTGGATAACATTTGAATACAAAGAAGGTCAGAACATTTCATCTGAAAGCTTGACTTGGATAAGAAGATAGTAAATAAGTAAAGACAGGAGCATGTAGACATCTTGGCAGTTACCGAGTGGTTTGGCTGCCTCTATAATACGTTTTGATGTGTAGTGGCAAAGAGAAATTATTTAGAGTAAAAGGCTAAGCAGTTGTGTTACCGTACAGTGCCTTAAGAACAAGGAAGTTTTTTCTTTCTCTCTCATATAACCATACAAGGTAGATGTGTTGTCAGTGTGCTCCAGGTAGTCATTCAGGAACCCAAGTAAGTCAGGGAACACTGCGTCTCTTTGACACATGGTTTCCATTGTTGGTTTAAATGTTACCTCAAAGCACACTGAGAAGGGAAGAACATGGATGTGTGGTCTCAAAATGCTTTAAGGTACAAAAGCACTTACGCTTCAATTCCATTGGCCAGAACATAGTCACATAGCTGTAACTAGCCACAGTAGTGTTGTAAGTAAGATTCACTCTTGGAGTGGAACTGGGGAGAATATTTAACACTTCTGGTAATTAAAGTAATTTATATCTAAAAGAAAAAAGTTAAAAATTAGATGATTATCGAAGGTTGATTGACCCTATTATAATAGACTCTCTCTTAAAATAGTTGTTGGAAGAAGGGGAATTTGCAGAGTCTGACTAGAATGTAAATATGTAATTGCCTTATTTTGATTTTATTGTAGCTTCCTTGTGGTCACAGATGCAAAGAGATGTGTCATCCTGGTGAATGTCCCTTTAATTGCAACCAGAAGGTAAAACTTAGATGTCCTTGTAAAAGAATAAAAAAGGTAAATATTTTAAGTTATTGAAAATACTTTTTTATGTAAAAATTTCCTTTGTGCTTTGGTAGTTCTTTGGCTTTTTGCCTTTTGAATTTCAAGGTCTTATTTTTTAGAATCATTTTATTGTTAGCCTATTTCTGTAAATATTTTAAAAATTGGCTTTGTTTGGCAATCTAGTTTTCTGTAATTTATTCATAAAAGAACTTTGTCTTGTATTGGAATCAAGTTCAGTGCCCCTTTTTGGATAGAATCAATATGCTCGAGATTTGAGGTCTTTGTATATGAAACACAATGTGAGTAATAAAGTGAGTTTTATGGTTTAAGAAATGGTCTGGAATTAACCTTTGTTGCTCTTGTTTATGAAATAGTTTTTGCCATCAGTATTAAGTTGTGAAAACATAGCCTTAAAGAGACTTCACATGCATAGCCTTATAATGTTAGAAAATAACAAACTTGGAGAGAATTCACTTTAAGATAAAATAGTGGTGATGAAAGATTAAGAGGAAAACACTAACTACTGGAAAGGTCAGCAATGGGGCGCCTGGGTGGCTCAGTGGGTTAAGCCTCTGCCTTCGGCTCAGGTCATGATCTCAGGATCCTGGGATGGAGCCCGCATCAGGCTCTCTGCTCAGCAGGGAGCCTCCTTCCCCCCTCTCTCTCTGCCTCCTGCTCCGCCTACTTGCAATCTCTCTGTCGAATAAATAAATAAAATCTTAAAAAAAAAAAAAAAGAAAAAGAAAGCTTGACAGAGGCAAACTGCCACTGTTCATTTCATGTAAGCTTACAAAGGAAATCTCAGTGTTGCTCAGTGTTGGTGGCTGAGCGGTTCGTTTTCAGTTCTCCTTTTTCCTTGACTTCTCTGTTCACACTGTCAACTTCTGATTTTTTCTGTGTTGGTTGAAGTTGCGGCTCCTTTTTTTCTTCATGGTCTTACAGTCATCCCCTAAAGCTAGTCTTTTTTCTTTTCTTTAAATTCTCTCTTACATTCATCCATCCAACAAATATTTGAGAATCTTTTGCTTTTACTGAGGATCTTTGCTTTTCATTTTTTTTCACAGCTCCTACTATCACTTCCTGGGGTAGTGACTTCTGAATTTAAATGTGTAGGCCTGACCTCTTCTGGAGTTGAGTCCATGGGTTTTAGATTTTTAAATTGGACCACATTATTTTGTTTGTTTGTTTTTCTTTTTTAAGATTTTATTTATTTATCCAAGAGATAAAGAGAGAGCACATGCTGGGTGAAGGGCAGAGGTCTGAGCAGGGAGCCCAGTGCGAGACTCTATCTCAGGACTCCGGGACCACAACCTGAGCCGAGGGCAGATGCTTAACCAACTAAGCCACCCAGGTGCTCCTAAATGGGACCATCTTTATGTGAAAATCAGTGCTTAGTCAAGCCACTTTTAATTAGAGATATCTCTCAGATTTTCTCTCATTTCATGTTACTATCCAAGTGCAGATTGCCACCCACTAGAACTTTGGCAACAGCTCATTCTTAGACTTTAAGAACAGCATCATAACAGATTTCCTTGCTTCCAAGCATACTACATCTCTAATCTAAGTTTTTCAGTGGTTCTTCGTCACTTATGGGAAGAAATATGCATTTAAAAGAAACATGTATGCACATACAGGCTTGGCATTCAAGGGATTCTATGATGGTACCGTTGCCTACTTGTCTGCACTGTCATCCTCTAGCGGTTGTCTCTATGATTCTGTTACTTAAGTGCCCTAACACATATGATACACTCCCCTCTAATCTGTGGCAATGCAGACATTCTTTCCTGTAAAATGCAAAATTTTCTCCTTTACTGTTCTAGAACTTAGTGCGAGCATTTCCTTGTTTGGGAAGGTCTTCCATCCCCTGACTCTTGGGAAGACTTCGATGCTATTTCTCCTTGTTTTTCTTTATTCTAGGTTCATGACTAAAAGCTTTGTGATTCTAAGGATGTCTGTAACCTTGTTTTCTCATCCATAAAATAGAGTTTATACATAGATTTATTGAAAGGAATGAAAGAGGTAATGCTTACATAGCATTTAGTACAGTGATTATTATGTTTAATAAATAATAGCTGCTATTGTACTCATTTACTGCTTACATTATTATATTATTTTTCTTATTGTGTCCCTTGTCCCTAGCACAGTGCTTTGCATGTAATAGGTGCTCTTATAAGTACCTTTTGAATGAGGAAAGGTGGGTTCGTTCTTCCAGGCTGATAGACTTAATATCTGCAAATATAATATTTATTGTCTGTGTTTGTATATGTTATTGTTCCTTTGTCTGGACTATCCTTGGAGGACTCAGTTTACCAAAAATGAAGAACTGAAGTGGAGGGAAAAAACCCTAAGTAATAAAATTCCATGCTATAAAGTGTTTTCATGAAAGTATATGTACTTTGCTCATTAGGATTTGATGATCACATATTTTAACTCTGGTAAATTTGAACTAAAAACAATTAGTATCTGAGAGTGTGGAAAGAAAGGAGAAATTGATACAAATAGGTACACTTAGAGCAAAAGTGATATCTGGCAGCAAAAAAGGGTAGCTAAAACATCTAGGCAAATTCTAGGACTTTAAAATAAGGACCACTTATTTGAGTAGTTCACAAATTGATTATAGGATTGATGTCACATCATCAAGAAAAGAGTAGATAAGGTTTTTATTGTTTCATTAAGGAGACATTGAAGTGCAAACATAAGCTTTAGACCAATTTTTAAAATTTTAAAACTTTTTAAAAAATTAAATGGTTGAGAGGAAAGTTTGTAGCTTTCCAGAAAATTCTCTAGAACTGCATGAGTTGGTAGCCATTAGCCACATGTGGCTGTTTATTTATTTGAATATTTTTTAGCCTTATTGATGCACAGTTGACAAAAATTGTATGTATTTAAGGGACGCCTGCATGGCTCAGTTGGTTAAGCAGCTGCCTTCGGCTCAGGTCATGATCCCGGCATCCTGGGATCGAGTCCCGAGTCGGGCTCCTTGCTTGGCAGGGAGCCTGCTTCTCCCTCTGCCTCTGCCTGCCATTCTGTCTGCCTGTGCTCGCTCTCTCTCTCCTTCTCTCTCTGAAAAAAAAAAAAAAAAAAAAAAAAATTGTATGTATTTAAGATGCACACCTGATGATTGTCTATACATACACACTGTAAAATGATTACAGCAATCAAGCTAATTAACATTTAACACCTGGTTACCAGTTCTTGGTGAGAACACATTCTACTCTCGTAGCAAATTTAAAGTATATAATACAATATTATTAACTATAGCAAGCATGCTGTATATTAGATTCCTCAGAACTTATTTTATCACTGAAAATTTGTACCCAGTGACCAGTTTCTCCAGATGTCACCTCGCCACAAGCTCCTGGCAATCTCCATTTCCTTCTTAGCTTTTCTAAGTTCTAATTTTTTAGATTCCACGTATTAGTAAGATCATACAATATTTGTGTATCTGTATCTGTCTTATTTTACTTACTTGCTTGTCTCCATGTTTATCTATGTTCTCTAAATGGCAGGATTTCCAACTTTTCTATGGCTGAATAATATTCCACTACAGGTTGATAGGTGGGCAGATCATGTTTTCTTCATCTGTTTATCCACTGATAGACACATACCTTGTTTCCATATCTTGGCTATTGTGAATAATGATGCAGTGAGCATTGGAGCACAGAGATTTCTTAGATACTCTTCTCATTTCCTGGATATATACATCTGGGAGCAAGACTGCTAGAACCTATACTACTAGATCTACTTGACATTTTTTTAAGAAGCCCCCAAACTGTTTTTCATACTGGCAATGTTGGCAATTTAGATTCCGAACAACACTGTCCAAGATTTCTTTTTTTTTTTTTCCTATATTCTTGTTAACATTTGTTATCTATTGGCTTTTCAATTATAGTTATTCTAACAGTTGTGGGTTGATTATGTCATTGTGGTTTAGATTTGCATTTCCCTAGCGATTAATGATGTTGAACACATTTGCACGTACCTGTTGGCCCACATACAGCTATTTAAATTTGAATTTTAATGAATCAACATGAAATAGTAGTAAACATTCAGTTCCTCGATTTCACTGGCCACATTTTGAGTTTTCAGTAGCTGTGTGGAGTCAGTGTTCCTCCGTTGGATAGCACAGATACAGAACAGTTCTGTTGTCTCAGAAAGCTGCATTGGTTAGCACTATTCTGGAGCATTTTATAGCACAAAACAATAAAGAAAAATAAAGAATGAAAAGGAAATTGATGCTGGGTTGATAGTGGCTCTTAGCAGATAATTTAATTTTATGATATTCACTTCTTTCCGGTTAGGAGGAAATAAAGAAATGATCACTGTTTGAATCAAGACATTTAATGCTTGTAACCATATCATCATGAAATATTCATGAACATGACTTTTAAATAATATGCATAACCTTAAGCTGTCAGATATTTTGCTATTTTATGACATACAGTTAGGACTCTGAGGGAAAAACATTTTAAAGTCAAATTTTAAAAAAATGTTATTTGTAGGAATTGCAGTGCAACAAAGTACGTGAAAATCAGATTTCAATAGAATGTGACGCAACGTGCAAGGAAGTGAAGCGGAAAGCATCTGAGGTAAGGTCTTTTTTTTTTTTTTTTTTAAAGATTTATTTATTTATTTTAGAGAGAGGGTGTAGCGAGCTTGGGGTTGTTAGGAGGAGGGGCAGAGGGAGAGGGAAAATCTCAAGCAGACTCCCCACTGAGTGCAGAGACCGACGCAGGGCTTGATCTCACAACCCTGAGATCACGACCCGAGACGAAATCAGGAGTCAGATGCTTAACCAGCTGAGCCACCCAAGTGCCCACAAATGTCATTTTTTAATGTGCCAATTAATGGCCTTTTCCTATTTATTTTGTGCATTACTTTATGTGCTTATTACAAGGAACTCAAAATCTCATCTTTTTTGCTTTTGTAAGAAAACCTAGTTTTTTTTCTTTTTTAAGATTTATTTATTAGAGAGAGAGAGAGAGAGCATAAGTGGAGAGGAGAGGGAGAAGCAGACTCCCTGCTGAGCAGGGAGCCCCATAGGGGACTTGATCCCAGGACCCCAGGATCATGACCTGAGCTGAAGGCAGATGCTTAACAGACTGAGCCACCCAGGCGCCCCAAGAAAGCCTCGTCTTTTAGGCCTATTTTGAATCCCCAAGTGTGCTCTTTAGTTTGTGCTACATTTTTTCTATCCTTGTACCAGTTTGTGTATGTGCTCTAGAACAGTTTCATCGTAATGTTACTGTAAGCCTCCTGAAAGTTAGGTTAAAATAATACAAAGTAATATTTTGGAGTTCTTTGCTGTTTGGGTTACCTCTAGTGTCCTTATTTCCTTCCATCAATCCAACTGATGAATAAATTCTTAATTTTGCTTAACACTGAGGATTCTCTTCCAGATAGGGCATTTACAGAAAATGACTTTAAAAACTTCAACTCTAGAAAAAGAGTGGTATTTAATAATTTATTATAGACTTAGTATGGTAGCTCAAGAGAAAAAAAACCCATTTAAACACTATTTCATTTTGCAGTTTTGTAACTCTTTGAATTGTGGTCTAATATCTATTAAGTTGTTAAGCTGACATGTTTATATAAAGGCTAACACTATCCCTCTCCTCATCTCACAGTCTGTTAGAACCTTGGTAACACTTCTCAGTAAAACATTTATATGTCTTTAGGTAATTTCCAATATAAAGTTACCAAAAGTTGTTATGGGTTAGTGGATCCTGGGTGAGAAGATGTTAAAATTCTAAATAAAATTTGATGATTACAGTGTTAATTAATCTTTAAATATCTATAAACAGATAAAAGAGGCAGAAGCCAAAGCTGCTCTCGAGGAAGAAAAACGAAAACAACAGGTAACTAAACAAAATATCTATATCCTTTGTATCATTGTTAGTTTTTATGCAAACGCAAGGTTTATTCCACATACAAACCAGGAGCCAGTCAACTGTTCCCCGGACTGAAAATAGTATAGTTCCTACAAAACAAAAATTAGCCGCTCACTCACTTCAGCTCAAGTATGCTGAGCTTCTGAAGAGGCATGAAATCTTGTATATTCCCAGATATTTTGTATATTCCCAAATTTAATTTGGATCTCATTCATTAAATCTCATTCATTCTCCAGTGATAAGAGTTTTCATTCCTCCTTTGGTTGGTGGGTGGGGGTTGGAGTGTGGCAGCTTCCATTTTTTTTTTTTTTTTAAAGATTTTATTTATTTATTTATTTGATAGAGAGAGAGAGAGAGAGAGAGAGAGATCACAAGTAGGCAGAGAGGCAGGCAGAGAGAGAGGGGGAAGCAGGCTCCCCGCTGAGCAGAGAGCCCAACGTGGGGCTCAATCCCAGGACCTTGGGATCATGACCTGAGCTGAGGCAGGCGCCTGGCAGCTTCCATTTTAAGGCGTCTCCTGGAGCCCATGTCTTCACTCACCTAAAAGTATTTGAGTTCTGTTTTGCTGACTTGCAGATTATCTGTAAAAAGGAGTGTTTTGTTTCTTAACCAATGCATTTACTTTAACGATATATTGCCTTATTTCTCTTTTAGTAAATTCAGGCTTATTATCTGTTCTTTGCTATATAGCAGATAACAACTACATTCCTGATACCCTGTTTGCTCAAATATCATATTGATCATGTACTCCGAAGAGTGGTTTAACTCTCTAATAGGGACATATAATTATTTGTCAGTTTGCATTTTGAGATGCTTATACTTAGCAAGAAGGTTGTATTATTATATGCAAACTGCTCCCTTTTGAATGAGGAAATTGAAATTTGTGTGACTTCAGGGGAAGACACTGGAAACAATTTAGGTAGCAATAAAGGGGGGCTAAAATGACCTCTGATGTTAGATGGTTCTAAAAAGTTGATTTGCCTAATATTCCAAAGTAAGTTATCAGAGCTACTTCACTAAAACATGGATTAACTAGAATCCTGGGAGATAAACTTATTGGGAGTAGTTTAGGGTAAACCTTCTTTCCCTTTTTATAAACTATTTGGATGGAAATTTTAAATATATTCCCTATTTACTGACCTTTTAAACAGAGTGTATAGAACATAACTTAAACTATAAATGATGGCTGTGGGTCATTATTAAAGCATTAGTTATTTTACTGTGTCAGTTCTCAAGTTTGGCTGCTTTTAATGAATTGATCTTGTTCTCCATTTCAGCAACAGCTTAAAAATATTCTGACATTTTGGTTCATTGAAGAATGAATGTGTTAAATTAAGTATTGGATTAGGGCATCTTCAAATGTGGTTATGGGCAAAGTAATGGATGTGTTTACTGAAGTTTGTACAGTTGACCCTTGAACGACAGGTTTAATCTGTTTAAGCTGTGGGGTTCCACTTACATGTGGCTTCTTTTCAACATGTAGCTTCCTACAGTACAGTCCTGTAAATGTGTTTTCTCCTTCTTACGATTTTCTTAGTAATGTTTTTCTTTTCCCTAACTTACTTTATTGTAAGAACACAGTATATGATGCATACAACGTACAAAATGCACGTTAATCTATTGTTACTGGTAAGACTTCCGGTCAACAGTAGGCTAATGGTAGTTAACTTTTTGGGGAGTCAAAAGTTATATATGGATTTTCAGCTGTGTGTGGGGTCAGCACCCCTGACCCCTGCATTGCTTAAGGGTTAACTTATATTTCCTTCTGTTAATTTAACAATTACAAAATCTTGCATGGATATTATATATATTTTTTAGTTGATGACGATCATGTTTTAGTTCCAATGCACTGTAGAGTATCATGTTACCTTATCCTGTATAAAGTTAAGTAAATTCTTGGCAGTAGAATAAAAGTCCACATTTTACGGTAAGTATCATCCAGTTATCCTTTCTTAGGACCAGTTTTTATAGAATTCTACTTTCTAAAATTGTCATTTTGATTTAAAGCATGAAGCATTTTCCCCTGAAGAATTTCTACTCTGTTTTTAAATATATTTGATAAAGATAATCTCGCAGGGTTTTTTTTTTTCCTACTCAAATTTCTTTCAAACAAGCCATTAATGTCTATTATCAGCATTGTAAAAAAAATAGAATTATAGGTATTTTTATTCTCACTGGGCATCTCTTGGCACTTGCTAGAAGCTGTGTATTATAGAAACTCAGTAGATTAATGGTGTTGATGTATAAAATTAATGTCTGTATTTAGGACACCCTGGTTTAATCAGATGTTTCTATATTTAAATAGTGTCAGGGGTGCCTGGATGACTCAGTTGGTTAAGTGTCTACCTTCTGCCCAGGTCCTGATCTCGGGGTCCTAGGATCGAGTCCCCTGGTAGTCATTGCCAGCAGGCTCCCTGCTCAGCAGGGAGTCTGCTTCTCCCTCTCCTTCTGCCCCTCCCACCCACCACCTCCCACCCCCAGTTGTGTTCTCCCCCTCTCTCAAAGAAATAAAACCTTTAAAAAAAAACTAACTGTAAATAAATAAATAGTGTCAAAGTCAGGCTTATGGTCTGAAATAATCTCTTTTGTTACTCCCCATTTCCCTTTCTGCTTACCTAAACTCTGAATTTGTTGAATACAAGTCCATGATGGAGAGAGTTTTTTTTTTTTTTTTAAATCAAATCAATATATTTACTATATACCATTGCTATTAAAACATTTGGCACATTGATTTATTTTCATCTCAGTGGAAAATTTCAAGTCAATGTATGTATCGATTTTAATAAAAATGATACTGTTTTGGTTTTTGATTTAGGCTGAACTGGAGGCTTTTGAAAACAGACTGAAAGGTCGTCGGAAGAAGAACAGGAAAAGAGATGAAGTGACAGTTGAGCTTACGCTATGGCAGAAATACAAATACTATCTCCTTCCGGCATGTGCAGTTGTGGTTTTAGCGTTTGCATGGTACATAGCCCATGATGTGGCTTAAAAAATTTTGATCTGGTCATATACCTCAGATTGGATTTAGATAAGTTATTCACTCTGGAATATTAGAAAGTGTATACTGTAGAACATAGATATTCACATTCATCTCTGTATTCCCTTCCAGCTGTTGTTAGAAGGACAGATTTTAAGCTTTATCTTGAGTAGCATACTAGAAGTGGCAATATAACATTGTTTAATAGTAAAAGCATGACTGAAATTGTCAGATATCTCATAAGGCATAGCCTGTGGCAGGGTAACACGTCAGTTGATTGTGCTTCCTTGTGTTAACATAGTTGTCTCACTCACTATTTCACACCAACTTTCTTTCTGTTTTTTTGCAAAATTAAAATGAAATTGAGCCATATGTGCAGTAAAAGGAATATGTCACAATGTTTTGGCTACTTATTAAAAGGTACTTTTCTTGATCATGTAACTTTGTACTTTAAAATAATTATTCTCTAAAAGACCTCTTAAATTGTAACCTAAAGCTATATAATTTGATTCCAGAAATTGGTTTATTAGTGAGGAATTTTTTATCAGTTATTGAAATAAATTTTTATGTAGTAGATACCGCAGAGAAAAATATAATTGTTTTTTTAAAAAATGCTGGGCTAGATTCCTCACATGTGGCTGTTTCTTGTGTAAGAAGCATTTAACTGAAGTTTGGCATGTTTTGTAAAACTTGTGTCTTTTCAAAGTAGTAATAAAAGAAAAACTGGTATTTATGAGCAATAGAAACTGAGCACAGGGCTTATGAGCTTTATATACTTATTCTCATTTCTTCTTACGATGATCCTGTAAGTAGATTTCAGCTGGAAATAATCAGTTCCTATGAAAACAAGCTGATAGAGAAATATCAGTAAGCCAAATCTGTTGGAATTGTCATTTTAAATGGTTTTGCTATTTAATTTTTGTATGATTGTTTTCATTAAAATTTTTCATACCAAATTTGCAACCTTGAATGTTTACTATTATCTGAAATACTCAGGAGCCTATAATTTTAGGCTATAGGTATTAGTATCACTGTATAAAATCTCGGATACTTGATGCAAAACAATTATTGATTGACGCTAAAAAGTAATAGAAGTACGTTTTAAACAGAAGTACAAAGAAGGATTTCTAAACTTTGCTGACTTTAATGAAAAAGTTTTTAATGTTCTGTTTATTCTTCTAGTGTTAGCTAGTGTCTAAAATGAGAGGGTAGTCATTCCTTTCGTTATGGTATTTGTGTTTTGACTTTAGGTTTTTTTTCTTTTTTACCTTTCTCAACATTAGGGTACCTGGGTTGGTGTTTCAGAAGCTCTAAGTTAGAGCTGCTACACTCCAGTCATTTCCTTACTCTAAAATGAATATTAAAGACTGAACAACTAAGTGTCTACCTGGGGAGCTATTTTCATGTATCTCAGAATTTCAGCCTAATTAGCAAGCGTGAAGCCTGTTTCCTGTCCAGTTGTTGGGCTTCTGTTCTGGCGTGTGTTCTTATTTGTGGGGAAGAATTTAGTGAGCAGAGGAAGGAGATTGAATGAATAATAAATTAAGCATTTACTGTTTTTTATTTGCTTCATTAATTTACCTGAAGTCACACACTATTTAATCAACAGGTATGTTTCCTCTGTGATAGGTACTTGGTAGGTCCTAGAGATAACCGTGATCCTTTCTCTTGGGGAGCTGTTAAGAAGCAGAAGAGGGCAGGCAGGAAACGGATAACTCAATAAAATAGACATCCTTTCATATGTGATAAGCGGTATTTAAAAATGAAATGGTACAGAAAGTGATTTAAAAAGGGGTGAAAGGTCACTAGCTGCTATAGATGGGGAAAGTCCCCCTGAGATGGGGACATCCGAACTGACATCCTAAATGACATCCATTTGAAGAGCTGAGGGGAAAGTCCGTGAGAGAGTGAAAGTAGCAGGTACCAAGTCTGTAAACCCCATAGACCGTGGTGAGGAGTTAGGGTTTTTTCCAGTCACAGTGGGTGGTGGTGGAAGGTTCTAAGTGGGCAGTAGTCGTGATTGTTAAGAAGACTGGCTCTGGCTGCTGGTGGAGACAAGACTGTAAGGGGCAGGGGAGGAAGGTGGGTTGGGAGGCAGCCCAGGCTACATGGGCTGCTGATGCTGGGCTCCAGCTCCCCACCACCCTTGAATGCTCTTGAATGACTGGCAGGAGTGAGGAAGCTGCAGAAATAGTTCTGTGATGAGTAGACGGGCAACGAGTGGGACAAGATAGAGGAAATAAGATCTTCAAGGTCAAAATGAAGTTCAGTTGGGCCTAAATATGTACAAATTTGTTCCGGGGGGAAAAAAGCAGTATATTTTGGCATTTTTTGCTTCAATCTGAACCAGTTAGAGAAGGACTGGAAAAGTTACCAAATAGCCACTAGGATCAACACAGATAAAATTGCGAATGTGATGGGCTTATCCTCCAACTTACTTGTGTCATTGTAAAAGGTGGATGAGCTTACTGTTTGAAATTTGTGGCATATTTATGTTGAAATTTTTAGTTCTTCAGCTTAAACTTTTAGGGATTGATCAGCACTTAGTGTTTCTATTTCAATGACTTCCACCATTCAAGTCCAAATGAAGTTCAGATAATCTGAAATAAATTGGTGTAGTCTTTGCTGAGATTGCCAGAGAAACTTTATTAAAGCAAAACATTGAAAACATTTGCTTTCCGCAAAGAAGTCTGGTGCTTGAACTTCATGGCTATGAATGTTAAAAATGTTAAACACAGATAAGTATGTTTAAAGATGTGATGTTTCAAGATGACCTAAAGCACTTTTGGCCCTTCATGTTATTTCAGATGACCCAGGTGTCTCCTCCAGCTGTTACATTTGCCCGTCCCTGGGTGTTAGAAAGTGAGGCAGGTGTTTAAGCTCTGGGGCTAGAATTGACATAGAGCAGCTCTGTCTCTTCTCTGGTCTGCCTCTGTATTGAGCGGCAGTGATTAGACCACCCTGGGCCTTAGAGTCCTCTTATAAGTTGCTGAACTGCACAGAGGGAAGAAACGCCCACTAGTGAATGTGAGGTTGGGGGGAGGAGCTGGGAACCCTCAGCTCTCCAGAAGCTCTTAGGGGTCAAGAGATCAGGCATCCACCTGGAAAACCATTCTTCTGTATTGCAGAATCTTGGTTTGTTGAGCAAGTTTAGGTCTCTTATTTGCTGTGCTTCTCCTCTTGCTAAGCTTCTTTTCAGTTAACGTGGGGGCATGTATTTATGTGGTCCTGTGAAGAATTACCTACATAGAGCCTAATTCCACAGTGCAGGTTGGTTTGAGTTAAAACACTTTTTTAAAAAAATTTTTTAAAAAGATTTTATTTATTTATTTGACAGAGATCACAAGTAGGCAGAGAGAAGGGGCGAAGCAGGCTCCCCGCTGAGCAGAGAGCCCGATGCGGGGCTCGATGCGGGGCTCCATCCCAGGACTCTGGGATCATGACCTGAGCCGAAGGCAGAGGCTTTAACCCACTGAGCCACCCAGGCAGCCCCGAGTTAAAACACTTAGAGAGAACTTCCCTTTTCACCATCATCTGGCCATCCTCTGTCTTACAATATCTTTTCCTCCTGGCACCATACCTGTCAGTGTATTATGTAGTCATTCATTGTCTCATCTTCACTAGAACGGAAGCTCCATAAGGGCAGGAGTGGGGTTTTGTTTGCTGTAATCCCAGAGTGTTCTTGCCCAGCCATGTAGTAGATTCTGGTATTAGTTTCCTCGAGCTACCATAGCGAATTACCACAAACAGAATGGCCTGGAACAATGAATTTATTCTCTCATAGTGTAGGCGGCCAGAAGTCCAAAATCAAAGTGACAGCGAGTTCGTTCATTCTGGACACTGAAAACTGTTCCATGCCTCTCTCTTAGCTTCTGGTTGTGGTCATCGGTCCTTGGCTTGTCCTTGCTTGTCGAAGTAATCACTTCCATCTCACCACCATCCTCACATGATCTCCTTCTCTGTGTCTGTGTTCTTTTCTGTCTCTTACAAGGTTACTCAGGGTCCACCCTGAGTCAATGTAATCTCATTTTAACTAATTACATCTGCAAAGACCCTATTTCCAAATGAGGAAGGTGATAATCTCAGGTTGCAAAGGGACATGAAATTTTGGGGGTGGATGGGGGTAGTATTCAGCCCAGTACAATGCTCAATATTTGATGGATGAATGAATGAATTCGCAGTGTAGTTCTAGGCTGTAAACTCCTTGGGCATTTTTCATTACTTTCTTAATAATTGTGCTGCAGAATAGAGGTTAACAGGTCAGTCTGGTTCCAGACCACTTGGGCTCCAATTCTGGTTCTGCCACTTCCTAGCTGTGAAATCTTGGGCAATTAGGGAACTTCTATGAGCCCTCAGTTTCCTCTTGTAAAATAGTGACAATAAACGTTAGCTATTATTTTGTGTCTGCAACTATTTTTTTTTAAAGATTTTATTTATTTGACACACGGAGAGAGAAATCACAAGTAGGCAGAGAGAGAGGGAAGCAGGCTCTCCGCTGAGCAGAGAGCCCGATATGGAACTCGATCCCAGGACCCTGAGATCATGACCTGAGCTGAAGGCAGAGGCTTAACCCACTGAGCCACCCAGGTACCCTGTGTCTGCAACTATTTTAAAGCACATTACGTTTTAAAAACTCTTACATAGCCGACATATTCTCATTTTACAACAGAGGAAACTACATTTGTTTCAAGAATTAAAAACTGAGAAAATAGGTAAGTCACTTTGTGAAGTACTTAGCACATAGTGCTTAGAAAATCTTAGCTATAATAATAAATGTGACTTAATCTCATAACTTTAAGAGCTCTGTTACAAACTGATTCATAAATCAGAGAAAAAGAAATCTGTTGTGAACTAGTTTTTGCCCATGCAGTCACTGTCATTGAGGGGACACTCTCCCTAGGATAGACCAGGCAGAATGCTGGCCAAAGGTAGGAGCATTTGGACAAATTGCGGTAAGGGACCCTGGTTGAGGGGAGGGGGGGAACAACACTAGGTGTGCAAGGACACTAAAAATTCCTTTGGAACTTTCACTGGGCCAATTCTTACTAACTTCATCCCAAATGGTTGCTGTGGTGTATTAGGAGGGGATTGATGTCATGGTAATATATTCAGCAAATAGAATGTCTACACAGGCTACTTTTAATATATACAGCATATTTCAGTGTGCAGATAGGGGTATGTTTTTTCCTTCTTTTAAACTAAAAAAGCTTTCTCCTCCCTGCAATAGGTAAACTTCCAGTTTGCCTGTTTCTTGCTCTTAATATCTTTAAAAAGTCAGCATGCTTAGACCTCAGCTAGAAAGGTTACGTTCTAAATTCTGTAAAGCCAGTCCCACATTTTTAAGTATCTTTCCATGGCTTATAGATGTTTACATTGGTTTAGTAGTGTATTTATTTCACTAGACTGAAAGTTCTGGGAGGGCAGGAACTCTTATTTTGTCCATGTGGCAGCTAGCAGATCCAAAACGAGTTATTAGTTGAAGGAATAACTAAATATGTTGTCGGGTAGCATCTCTGTCTTAGCCACTGCTTGCCTATTATCATCCTGGGATGCTGGCTGCTTCTTTAAAATAATCTCTTTCTTGTTCTCAAATTGCCTTCATTTGTAGTACTAAGCACTAAATAGGCCTGTAAATATGTGACCAAAGTTTGATCTGTAAAATCACCCTTTCCAGAGGTATATTCACTACCTTTAAGTTGACTTTTCCACAGATCTCTTCAAGGTTTGTATTTTTTTCTTTAAAATTATCTAATTAGTTGGATACCAGGCTAGACAATAAAAATTTCAGAAGGCTAGACATGTTTCTTGTGAAATTAAAGTATTTTAGGAAGCTAACCGATGGTTGTCACTTTAAGCTGAAAAGTAAATGTGGCAAACTTTTAAAATGGAATAATTCAAATAGGTCTTCGAAGATTACTGTGGGCCCTCTACATAGTCAGAGTATGAGACTTTTCACATTTTTATGATTTCTTACATTATAAACCTTTGTTACAAAGTAAGTAAAAATAGATGTTTACTCTTAAGCTAACAATACTTAAAAGTATTCACTCTGGCCCAATGGTAACGAGAACTAGTTGGGTTTTTTGTTTGTTTGTTTTGCTGGAAAGATGTTTAAGGAATTCTTATTTTATACCAGCAATATAAGCAGCTTTAGTTCCCAGAACATAGTATAGTGGTGGGAAAGGGACACTTGTCTACCTGCACTGGCCATCCCAAATCCACTGATGGAGACACTTTCATTTCACAGTTCCTGTAGCACCTCCACCAGAGGGCAGAAAGTGGAAGAGAAAGGAGGTGAAAGAAATTCATACTTGTCTTCAGAATGCCTGTAGAAACACCGGGGACTGAATCCCATCCTGCTTTTGCAAACTGAGTCAACTGTGGCTCAGAGCTGCTCGAGATAGACCCGGCCGAAGAATCCACTGGGCTCTCCGTTTTCAGGCCGGTGTCCCTGCACTGATGAGGACTGATGAGGCAGTATTTTTGTAATAACCCAGTCCTGCAATTACTCTACTTCTGGTCATCCCAGCTCAGCACTTGGCTAGCTTAGGCTGGCTACTTTGGCTCCCTAAGTCTTTCTCATCCCTAAAGTAAACAATAATAGTACCTCAGAAAGTGGTTGATAGAACTAAAAGAGGGAATGCATGTACGGTGCTCAGCACAAAGCTTGGCTCAGATACTAAGAGCTTAAATTTTGTGAATTATGATAAACTTGTCAGATGCTGGATTTCAAGTCCAATGTCTGGAACACTATTGTACTATACACATGCAATATTTCTTCACTTTTTCATTTCAGAAGCAAAATACTGATTTCCCCCCAATTTTACAGATGTATCCTCCCCCCAACCCAGCAATAATATTCAAGGAACAGGTGCCTGATGCATACTTTGTTGACTGTGCATGGCCCCCACCAGAAAAATGGGCATGGATTTATTCAGTGACCTCATGAGTCATCCTTGAAATTTCCATGAAGATCTTGACTGAAGTTGGATGAAAACTCATTTCTAAGAAAAATGCAATGTATTCTCCCGTCCCCTCCCCCCATACATTTGACGACTGTCTTGGGCTTCAAACCCTAAAGTAATCTTTGCCGTTGTAAATGCGTGCAGTGCCCTCCTTGACGCTGTCGGGAGAGCGGATGTTAGTGAATGACAGAAAAGGAATTGTTGGCCCCTCAGTTGCAGCCTGTGGACGCCTCCCTAGGAAATCGCCACCCAGGTTTATGGAAACAGCCTGAGGTTCTCCGGCATCGTGCAGCCTCAGCAAAGTCTCGGGCATCTTGCAAAAGCAGTTTCTTCACGTAACATGTAATAGAGGGCAAGTTTCTATTTGCCTAATGCAAATAATGCCGGCCTTCGAAACGTTAAATCTTTTTTGAGAAAACAAATTTGGCCTTTAATTGCCAGTGCCTGCAGTTATTATTATTATTATTATTATTATTATTATTATTATTTTACTTGGGTAGGCTCTGGCTAAAATAAAATGGTCTAGGGTGGGATAAGATTTGGGCGAGCCGAGAAGTAACTCTTTTGCTCCCAACTATTCTGTCTCCCATAGCCCAAACTTTCAAATCTCAGCCTTCCCTTGCTGCCCTCGCGGGGTGCTCCCCGGTGGGGTGGGGGAACCGGCAGTGCACTTGGCTTTCCCTCTGCCCCTGGAGAAGAACTTTAAATGCAAAGAGGTGGGGTTGCAGAGATCTGTCCTTAAGGCTCTGATGGGTGGGACCCAGAGACGGGAGGGAAGGGAGGGAGTGGTTCGCGGGTGGGATCTGTCGAGCAGACAAAATGTGGGGCCCCTGTCCCTTGAAGTTTAACTTGTCTCTTCCCTGAGTGAGGAGCAAGGCATCCCTAGTAGACTATCACCCCCAACCCCTGCAGGGGCACGAAGAGGAGAGAAGAGCCACCAGGATAAGAGTGGACAGAGGAAAAGGCGAGACATGTTCTCCAGGAAACAGCCCCCTGCCCTGGCTCGGGAAGAAAGCTACCGCCCAGCCCGGGCCCCGGAGCAGGTAAGACCCACCACCAAGCTCGCTTGCCCGCAAACAGGTCGGATGACCTCTCAGTCCGGGTGAATTCAAGGTCAACCCCTCCCTCCCCTACGCCCTCGTCCCTCCGTGCCACCTTCCTCCCCCGACGTCGGTGAGCTTCGGCTTCCCAGCCCGGCGCTGAGCTCCCTGCAACCAGTCCTCGGGCGCATGATGCTCCAGGGGTCTCTGAGCGTCCGCGACTCTAGCAGGGTCATGGGCAGAGTTTCCTTCAGCGTCAGAGCTGGGTCGGTCCGGAGACCCCGCTCTCCTCGGCAGGGGCGTCGCCACGTCTGCTACAGAGTCCCTCCTCGGCCGGGCGCCCTGCACGCAGTGAGTGGACTGGGGGACGCGCGGGCGCCCGGGGAGGCTGCCGCGGGAGCCTTCGCGACCAGCCCCTCGGGGGTCCCCCGCTTCTCCGCTGAGCCAGCGTCGCGGACGCGCGACCTGTGCGAGCACTGCGCAGCAGCCCGGCAGGCCCCAGACGTAAGCGCCCCCAGCCCGCTTTCCAGCTGCGCGCGTCTCGGTCTCCGTCCGTCTCACAGCCCGGACTCGCGCTCGCTTCCCCGGTGCCGAGCTGGGACCTGGAGCTCACTGCCCATTCTGAGCATTGGGCACCCATAACCGGTCCCGCTCGCAGCGTGCCAGGAACTCCCGCGCCCCCAGAGCGCAAACTTTGTCTCTGGCGCAAATCAGCCAGGGCACCCCGGGCGCCAGCCTCCGAGGGGCGCAGGTTCAGAGCTGCGCCGGGTTTGGCGGCCCCGATCGTGTCCTGGAAAGGGAACGCGCTGCCCCTAGCTCGGGAGAGGAAAGGTAGGGAAGAGCATCGCGGACGGTCCTCACCGGCCTGAGTCCCAGGAATAGGGTCTGATTTGCGACTGCGCTGCTTTTGCGGTGACAGAAGGGTCCCGGCGACCGCTCACGGCCGCTCGGTTCGGCCTGCACGGAGTCCCTCTCTGCGGCGGGCACTCTGAGGGCTGAGCGGGCAAGAGGAAGGTGGTGTCGCGTCGGATCCTGTGGGGACTCTTCCCCTGCTCCCGTGGCGGGCGCCCGTCTCCTAGTGCCACCGGCTCGGGGCGGGTGGATGGCGGTGCAGGCGCTTTTAGCGCTGCTGGTCATTGCCAGCCTGAGCCCCGGGCGCTGCGAGCTCATCAGGACAGCGGCGGGCTAGGCATTCCCAGGGAAGCTGTCCTCGCAGTTCAGAAAGTGGGGCTTTCCTCCTGCGGGAAGCCTCTAAGAACAATGCACGAAGCCTCATTCTTGTAAAAGGCTAAGGCGGCTTCTATACGCATTGTAGTTTGTAGGGGTTTTTTGTTTTTGTTTTGTAAAGTAATTTACTGATGGAAACAAAACTGCAAAGGAATGTCTGACTACTAACAGAAGGGGAGCCAAGTCAGGATCGTTGTCCAACAACACACGTTTTAGCTGAAGGTGTTGAAATTAAAGATGCTGCAAAACATTAGTTTTTGGCACATCCTGGAGAGAATGTGAAGAAACACTGCATTTTTTTAAAGTCATAAAATCAATTTTTTGTTAGTCACAATACATTCACCTGCCTTTCTGTGCTATTTGGTCCCCAGTAGTTTTGTTTGTGATATGCTAAAAATTAGTCCCCAAACCAGATTCCTGGGGATTGACAGGTTAAACTAAAGATCTGTGTAGACATGTATGAGAGTGGGGCAGAGCAGCCAGGTTTTCCATAAAATCCTTACCAGGACACCGGGAGTTGCACTATGATGAACTATTCTCAGAGTTATTTGGGTGGGAAATCTCATAAATCCCAAAACCCCAAGATGCTGCAAAGCTTTATTTAAGAGAAGGGGCATCTTCCCAGAAAGTTCCTTGCAGGATAGGCTTACAACTACGATGATGAAAACCTCTATTAATCTTCCAGGAGGTTAAATTAAGAGACAAATAATAATTGCCTCATTCATCTCATGGAGTGTATTTCCAGGCATAGTGAAACTTTTTTTTTTAAAGAAGATGCATAATTAACTCCATCAGAAACCTTCCTCTTAATGCTGCAGTAATCTTAATAGTATTAGTCTGGAAGGCATCAGTGCTTCTACCACACACACCAGCTGGGGTTTCATTTTGGAAAAACCACCTTTCCCACCAGGCCTTCATCTGGGTTTCAGAACTTGCTGGCTCTATTTTCCTTCAAGCCCCTCAGTTGCCCTTCGCCATTGTTGGGGGGCAGACAGGAAGGAGGTTGGGGGAGAAGCTGAGCAGCCTGTTATCTTCAGATAGTTAGCATTGTCACCCTCTAAAATCTGTATTTTCAGATCTCCGTACTTAGTGAGGTACTCGGTTACTCATTTTTCCTCTTTCCCTCACCTCTAGCCTCCCTTGACATAAAGACCTAAAGTCTTAGGGCTTTTGGGTTGCTGAGTGTCTTACTGCTGGGGAATGGGAGCTCTTTGAAGACCAGGAAAGTGGCAATACAGAATTTTCCTGAAGGGATCCAAGGGAGAAGGGTTTATTTCACGTGACACTGACCTTAATAAGTTATTTGACAAGCATGCGTCCATGTATCCTGTTTGTCCCATCAGGGTTTGGAAAATAGGGCTGGTTGGCTTGAGTACACTGACCTGTATGGAATACTAGATCCACAGGAAGCACTCAGGCAACCTCCAGACTATTCCATGAAATCTACTCAGACACACGCATGTGCACACAGACACACGTGCGTGCTTTTGTGTTTTAGACTGTTCAATGAGGGTAGCAAAGAAAGAAGTCGCAAGAATGAAAGATGCTGTTAGTTTGTGTGCCTTGGAGAGGAGAGTATGGAGTCTGGTATCTAAGCTAAATTCAAATCTCTGGCTGTAACCCTTAAAAGTGACAAGGCTCTGGGCAAGTCAGATGCTGCTGTTGAACCCTAATGTCCTTATCCAGCAAATGGGGAGAATATTTCTAACCATTTATAAGAATGCTGTGAGGATTAAGGAAATGAGTAAGTCCTAGAAATACTATCCATACTATTGGTCTCCCTAACCTATTGTTTTTTTTTTTAAAGATTTTGTTTATTTATTTGAGAGAGAGACAGTGAGAGAGAGTATGAGTGAGGAGAAGGTCAGAGAGAGAAGCAGACTCCCCGTGAAGTTGGGAGCCCAATGCGGGACTCGATCCCGGGACTCCAGGATCATGACCTGAGCCAAAGGCAGTCGTCCAACCAACTGAGCCACCCAGGCATCCCATAACCTATTGTTATTTACAGAACTGGTCTCATCTCAGACTCAATGAGTCTACGCCAGACTTCTCTCCACAGCCCTGCTTCTGTGAGTTTAAAGCTGTGCTCTCCAATTGAGCATTTGCTGGTCACACACTGTTACTTAAAATTAATGTCATTATTTGAATTCATCAAAATTAAATCCAATTAAAAATTCATTTCTGTTCTTCAGTCTCACTAGACACTTTGACCAATGATTACCATATTATGTCAATAGAACATTGTTTTCAAGGCAGAATGTCCTCTGGAACTTTCTTTTACTTGAGTGATAATTTAATGAGGCTCTTGGATGATACAGGTTTTCTGTCCGGTGCCTCCTTTTGCCTCTTTTCTTCCCAAGGAGTGGTTTTGTACTGCTAAGTCACTTCTGTTTTGCTGGCATTTCTCACACTGCTGGGGCATTCGTTGAATGGTAAATGACTAGATCCCTTTATAAATCAGTCAACGAGTGTGAATTAGCCACGGAGTCCTTGGGCGTTCTCCCCTCAGCCTTGATGATTTTTGCTAATGTATCATTCTTCTCCCTCACAATGAGCTTTATGGCTGATGGTTTTCCTAGTTTTAGAGCAGAAAGTCTAATCTAATAGAGGGAGGCTCCTCTTTGTCCCTTGTGCCCTGACGTGTTGATTTTTGACAAGAATGACCATACTGGAAGACTAGGTTTCTATGTTTGCATCAAATCCACTGAAAGTTCAATTTATTCAGATTTGAAACTAGCACCTCCGCCTTATTCTGTAGGACCCAGTCCTGAACCTATCACCATTTGACAGGCTATTTATTTTCCCTCTTTATGTTGATTGTTTTCTCTGTCCTCCTGCTCTCAGGGAGAAGCTTCTCATATTCCCTTCTCAGGGAATATCTTTTCAGGCAGAGATATTTCTGTGTTTTTGTTCATGGCTAGAAGAACGCTTGGTACATAGTTGGTACTTATTAATTATTTGTGAATGGATGACTGTGGCGTATTTAGAACTAGGTAGGATGGGTAGATGCTGTATTAGGTTCCAAGAGCTCTATAACAAATAACTACAAACTGCGTGGCTTAACACACCAGAAATTTATTCACTCAAGTCCAGAATCAAAATGTCAGCAGGGCCATGTCCCTTGAAGGTTCTATGGAAGAATCCGTCCTCCCTTCTTCCTAGCTTCTGGTGGTTGCTGGCAATGCTCGGCATTCCTTGGCTTGTAGCTCCGTCACTCCAGATTCTGCATTCCTAGTCCTTCCCTGCATTTCAGTTTTCTTTCCTCTTATTATAAGGACATCATATTTGGTTTAGGGCTAAATCTAATTCAGTATGACCTCACCCTAAATAAGCACAAAGGCAAGACCCTATTTCCAAAAAAAGGGTCACATTCTGAGATTCCAATGGACATGAGTTTCAGGAGACACGGTTCAAACCAGTACAGATGCAGATAAGTATCCTTTCCCTGTCTGGATTCCTAACCCCCTAGAGGCTGATTTTGTTTCTGGGACTTTGCTAAACCTGCTTTATGCCAAATATAGTTCACGATGTTGGTTATTCTTACAGACAAATAATCACGTGCAAGATGGGGAGATTAGGTCTGCTTCCCACGTGGGCAGGCGTGGAATACATGGGATGGGTCATCTCTGATTGCTGGAACCGCTGCCCCTTCCTGAACCTGTTGCTATTTCCAGCCCTGTCGCTAGCATCGACTTCTTTGTCTTTGCTCAAATAGAGCCACTGTTGTCCTAGAGCACTGGCTGGTCTGCCTCATCCCTGAGCATTCTGCAGCAGTGTTTGCTCAGCTCAGAGCTCTGCTGAAGGGTGCCCATAAATTATGTTTTTCACTCAGCCTGCTGGCAGTTGCCTCCATCCGCTCACCTCCCAGCAGCTGTTTGAGTGTTCTCCTGCGGTACATTTCTGCATGTCCTCGCCATCACAGCTGGTGGTGACAAGCGCGGTATCAGTGCTTGATGGGCTGGTTGGAGACACAGGGTGGTCCTCTAGGCGAGCCCTCTTGCCATTCAGTTATCAGTGCTGCAACTCTGCTGGCAGCTCAGGAGGACACCTGTGGGGAAAGGCCAGGCATCCAACAGTGTGGCTGAGGAATTGGGCAGAAAATATAGCAGGGGAATGGCAAAGAACGTTTTGGTGCTACTCGTTGTAGTCAGCCCAGGACCCCTTCGAGCCTTTAGGCTGAAAGTGTCTGAAGAACACCTTTTATTTCCAGCAGTTGGGAGATTTTTATAGAAAGGTCTTTATGCAGCTGAGAAAGGGAACCCTGTCACTCTCCAAAGCCATGAGGTCATTCTGAAAAAGTGTCACAGGAGCATAGTAAATGTTGATAGCTCCAGGAAATCTTAATGTGGAGCTTCCCTGAACTCCCATGAGCAGCGAAAAATCTCTATAAACCATTCCATGTGAATTTTTGTGGCTAGGGCACCATAACATCCTGAGAGTCATGTACCAGACCTGAATAACTTCAACTTAAGAGAATCAGCCACACAGCCAGGACAAAGGGAAGAATAGATTTGCTCACAAACATTCCTCTGCCAGGCACAGTACTAGGCTTTGGGGTTCACCTGTGGACAAAACACAAAGGTTCAGGCATGTGTGGAGCTTAGCTTCTAACTAATCAGTGAACACAGAATCAGGAGTGCAGGGAAGAGAGATAACTATTTAAGTAGTATGAGTCCCTTTGCCTCCATTCTGACTAGTGCCAGGGAGAGAGCCCAGTGGTAGGGAACCCATGGTTCATTTCGGAACACCAGTGTCTTTCTATGTAGCCGACTTGCAGTCCTCTGTGTGGTCCTGTGTTTAAAGCTTTGTGCCTTCTTGTCCTCTACCCCAAGCCAGTTAATTCTTCTAGTACTCAACCGATGAGCCTGTTCCGTCTCTGGACAAACTGACTGTATGGGGTTGATGGACAGAAGGTGCCTTGGTCTCCAGTGTGGTGCTTTCCTTAAGGATTTGCAAGGATTATTTTGATTCTCACCTTTGCGGGTCTATTTCAGGGCCCCATCCTGCAAGCAAGATGACACTCCTCTGTAGTGTGGTTTGGAGATCAAAGCTGTATTATTTTGCTTAATCTATTTCTCTGTGATCATTCAGAACAATTTTGCCCAAGTGGAACAAACACAGGACATCACAAATGGGAGTTCTAGTCTTCATCTGACCCTAAGTTGCTCTGAGACTACAGAAGTCAGCCTGTTTGATCCCAGTGTCCTCACAGGTAAAATGAGGTAATTGGACGAGATACTCTCCAAGGTTTCTAGATCTAAAAGCTGAAGTGTTAATGCAGCAGAGAAAAGGAGCAGTGCGTTGTACCCTTTTTTTCTTTCTTTCCCTCCTCTCGAAAGTGCTATTTGGGGAAGAGTTATCCTGGTGGACCTTAATGTCTGCTTCTCTCTTTGTGGGTCTTTTTGCTTATTCTTCTTACGGTGACCTCTGCCGAAGTACAGAATTTTCCATTCATCCCCAGACTGATCAGATGAAATCTGATCACCAGAGCCTAGATTTGTCTAGCGGTACCTTTTCTGACTATAAGTCAAAGCCAAGCACTTCACCAACGCATGTGACTTATGGGTGGTGGGAAGAATGGGGTGAGACTGTCATGGGGGCTGGGGTCTTCCAGTAGATGGCCCAGGATCAAGCTGGGGGCCAGGTATGCCTCTGGGCATAGCCGAGGAGCAGTTTGACACAGGAGAAAAATCATTTTCCTAAATGGCTAAGTAGGAACCCCCCCCCCCCATATTCTGTTAAGAAACAAAAAATAATAAAAATGTGTTCAGAGTAGTAAAGGAACCGACTTCTTAGGGGAAAAGGAAGAATTGTTGGATCTCTGAAATCTAGGAAGCCTGGTTATAAAATAACTCGGGAAGTAGAGTGAGCCTGATTAAACCATTAAACCCAAGCCGGGGAAGTAGGCTCACGCAGTCCTGGGTGCTCAGGCATGCCGACCTGACTCATCATTTAGCTGCTGGTGCCTCCAGCAAGTACATTGCCCTCCGCTCGGTTTCCTTCTCTGAACAGTGGAAACAGGATCCCTCATGAGAGGGTTGTGAATAAGGAGTCAGTAAAATAATGTTTTGTGGAGATGCTTTGTAAGAATACAAGTTGCTAGGGGGCTTCTGGGGGGCTCAGTTGTTAAGTGTCTGCCTTTGGCTCAGGTCATGATACCAGGGTCCTAGGATCGAGCCCTGCATCAGGCTCCTTCCTCAATGGGAAGCCTGCTTCTCGCTCTCCCACTCCCCCTGTTTGTGTTCCCTCTCCGCTGTGTCTCTGTCAAGTACATACAAGTTGCTGAATTATTTTTTCTTTTTCCTTTTTTTTCCCTTTGGTTACTGTTATCTGTGGAGAATTTAGTTGTGCCTGTCCCTAGGTAATATCCCTCTTGATTTGAAATCTCAATTCTGTGTCATCAGTCGCGCTCCCTAGAGAAGGCTGAAAGAAGAAATGTTGTTTTCTATGTCTGGGCTCCCTCATGAGTACGACAAAAATACAGTGACTGGAATTTAACATCACTCTGCTTCCTTTGTGGTGTTTCTTCCAACACCATCCCTTAGAAATATAATGCCGGCCACAAAAGTAGCTACATTTGAAAAAAGCAAAAAAGAAACAGATTGAGGTTAATGTAATTTATTTAACTCATTGTACCTAGGATTTTATAATTTTAACCTGGAATCCATACAAAAATTATTCACGAAATATCCTACTTTTTTTAAAATAATAAGTCTTCAAATTTCAATACTCTCATGGCACATCCCAATTCAGATGGGTCAAATGCCTGCGCTCAGCAACCGTATGTGGCTAGCTAGCATCTACCGTATTGGGTAGTACAGACCAAATGGAATATGGTAGGTTGAATAGTGGCCCCCAAAATATATCCATGAATGCCCCCTTTTATGGCAAAAAGGACTTTGCAGATGTGATTGGTCAAGATTGTGAGATGGGGAGATTATCCTGGATTATTTGGGAGGACCTGATGTAATCCCCATCTCCTTGGGCAGGAGAGTGGAGTCAGAGTATAAGGGCCTATTCAGCCAGAGCAGCCCCCCCTCAGTTGAACAGCCATTTTGTTGTTTATGCAGTAAAACTTACACTGACCCTGCCCTCCTCCAGGGGAACTTACTTAAAAGCAAGTCTGGGAAACAGTCCCAGGTAACGAACAGTCCCAGGTAACAAAGTCCAAATACAAGGGTGGGTCAGGTCAGGTGGAGATAATAGAGCCCAAATGCAGGGATGAGTTGAGTCAGGTGGAGACATCCAATCAGTAGAGCGTGCATACTGTCTCCCTAGCTACCAAAGAGTGTGGGCCCCACCTTTTGGGCGCCAATTATGACTAAGGTGATAGGCGAGTTCAAATAGCTACTATGGGGTGAATTGTAATTCAACTGGCCACCCGTGTGTGACCTAGCATGACTGTGCAGCTTTCTCTGTGTGTTACAGTCTCATTCGCCACCTGTGTGTGGCCAGGCCCAATCACATGATGGCCTTTGCTCTATAAAAGTTAGTCTGTGAGGCAGGGAGGGGGTCGCCCTCTCTGTAAGGGGTGGCCCCCACCGGTCTGTTGGATGGTTGGTTTGATTCTTGATGCTTGGCACGAAATAAAGCTTTGCTTGACCTTTGCTTTGTATCAGTCTAGCTCCTTTGACCATGGACCCATTATTGGGGGACCCAAGAAGAGAAGGAAACAATGAGATGGCGGGTCCACGTGGAGATTGGAGAGAGGTGTTTTCAAAATGCAGGAAGGTGGGACGCCTGGGTGGCTCAGTTGGTTAAGCAGCTGCCTTCGGCTCAGGTCATGATCCCAGCGTCCTGGGATCGAGTCCCACATCGGACTCCTTGCTCATCGGGGAGCCTGCTTCTCCCTCTGCCTCTGCCTGCCATTCTGTCTGCCTGTGCTCGCTCTCTCTCCCTCTCTCTCTCTGACAAATAAATAAATAAAATCTTTTAAAAAAAAAAAATGCAGGAAGGTCCGCCAGCCGTGGCCTACAGATAGGTAGTGGCTAAAAACTGGAAAACGCAAGGAAACAGATGTTCCCCTGAGAGCCTTCCAGAGGAAGGGGCCTTGCTGACACCTTGGCTTTGGTCCAGCAAAACTGACTGCAGACATCTGACCTCCAGAATTATGAGGGAATGAGTTTGTGTGGTTGTCAGCCACTGTGGCAAATGGTTACAGCAGCCATAGGAAACTAATTCCTTACTAATGGTCTAATGTTAACATCATTTCTAGGACCGTTTTGAGAAGGTGTCTGACTCCCATCAGCTTAGACAGTTACGGTCACTGGCTTCATCCCAGCCCGGGCTAGGGTAGCGATGCCCCGTCATTCCTAGGATTGGTACACATGATAGCCATCCTCCCTGAGCGGTGGGGTCTATTTCTGACTGACTTGGTTGCATCCTTTGATGGTAAAACTCAGCTGATGTCATTGTCCTTGAGGATGAATAGTGGAGAGAGGATACAGTACAAAGGAGGGAAAAATGGTTGAGAAAAAGTTACTGGCTCTCTCTACTAGCCCCTCAATATTTTCTTAAGTCTAAAAATGTGCTGAAAATAATGTCTGTTAATTTTTTTAAAAAAAGGTATGGCTCTGTGGGTTTGGTAGGAGTAAGGTCATTCTTACATCTTTATCTGTGAATGTTAGTGAATGTGATTGGACTGCTAATTCTTAATGTTTAGTGAGCAAGAGAATCACTGGGTGAGATGCAAGAATTTGCAGTTCTAACAAGTTCCAGGAGCTGCAGATACAGCAGGTGGGCAGGGAGGTATTGGGAGAGCCGCAGGCCTGGCCTCCATGGGGAGGGTGCGGCCCTATTGCTGGGAAGGCCCCCAGGCCAGTCTCCCCTCCCCCACCAGGGTATACACAGAATCCTTTTCCAACAATAAGCCCAGTGGGCCGTTGCTAAGAAACTTGAGAGTGGGCACCTCTCCTCTTGCCTAGCTCTTTTGTGTCTCCCACCCTGAGGTCTAAAGTAGATGACAATCCTGAGATCCCCAAGTCTTAGCTAAAAATACTTTATTTGCCACAGAGGCCAGCTGACTTCTCAGATTTCCCAGTTGGAGTGAATCCCCCAGACCTGGGGCTCCCCCAGTGGAAAGGCTATAAACAGAAAATACCAAGTTAAAAATAGCCCTGGGGAGGCCCCTCAGAGCTCTCACACCCAGCTGCCCACAGGAGATGACCAGTTCTGGGCAAGGGGGCGAGTGGGGGGGATCAAGCCAGGAAGGACCGAGGAACTGTGGCTGCGTCCTGGTTCAGCCTGTGGAGGAGTTAGGGCAAATTTTAGAGACTAGTTCCCTCTCTCCTGGTCTTGGTGGGTTTTGGGGTTTTTTTGTTTGTTTTTTAATGTAAATTCTAGAATTGGTAACTATAGTCCTAAACCTGGGTAATGGTGATTTTTATGCTACTGTCTTCTGCATGACAATAAAATTGAGCTTCCCATCCTTTCTGAAATGGAAAAGAGAGAGAAGTCCTTCCAAAGGTGTCCTTGGTGAGAAAATCAAGTGGTCCCTTGGAAGGACTTGTAAGAGCTGATTTGCATGCCAGGATCAGTGGTCCAAGTCACCTTGGGGCCACCTCTGATTGTCTGCCTCACTCCCTCCCATCTAGCACTCATACTTTTTTTTTTTTTAACATTTTATTTATTTATTTGATGGACAGGGATCACAAGTAGGCAGAGAGGCAGGCAGAGAGAGAGAGGGAAGCAGGCTCTCCACTGAGCAGAGAGCCCGAAGCAGGGCTCGATCCCAGGACCCTGAGATCATGACCCGAGCCGAAGGCAGAGGCTCAACCCACTGAGCCACCCAGGCACCCCTAGCACTCACGCTTTTTATTTGGGTTGTTCTGACTTTACCTCTATCAACCGAATGTCCCTAAGAGGAACAAAAATGCTCTCTGGGAAGAGGTAAATATTCCTAACTTACAATATTCTCCAATCATTTTGTGTCAGAAACTCCTAACGGTAGGCAACATTCCCCCTTTCCTCCTTGAAGAGAACTTTCCCAACAAGTGAAAATTATCTTCTTTCCGGAAAAAAAATTATTTATTTTCCCTAGTGGAAGTAAACAAAACTCATGGGATAACTGTTATGATTTTCATTAAAAATTTTTAAAACTTAAAACAAAATGTCTTTTAAACTTTTTATTTATTTTTTAATTTTTTAAAGCGGGCTTTTCTTTTTAAAAAAAATGTGTTGTTTCTCCACTCACATTTCTCAAAGACAAAGGAAAAATATAAAAAAATTATCCAATTTGGCTTTTTCCCTGTTAATAGAGTGTTGAATGCTCTGCAGTGTGGCCGGGACACTGGTCAAGTTGGAAAGGAAGTGACGAACTCAGAGCTTCTCTGATGGTCTGGCTGTAGCAGCTTCAAACCCCAAAATACACATTATACACACTCACAGCCTCCTGACCTCAAGGTAAGGGAGAAGACTGAAGGATCCAGAGCTTGTGTGTGTGTTTTCTTTTTTTTTTTTTTTAATCTTTTTTAACGAAGTGGGGAAAAAATGAACGAAGGAAGAACATGATTGCTTTCTATAGATTTCACACCTTTGTTTGGATCTTCCTATTCTTGCCTGCAGGGTGAAGAGCCGAGTCCTGAATTTGTTCTCTGGGTGGAGCAAACCAGGGGTAGTGCAGTGACCAAGACCTTGGCTGCAGATGGGTGCACTGCGGGGTGTGTTGGAGCCCAAGTAGGGAAAGGAGGGTTGGGTATGGGATCAGTCTGGGTGTGGGGTCAGAGCTTGGTGGGATGAAGAAGGCATCCACCGGTGGGGGCAGCCGAGGCAGGATGTCAGAGCTCAGACAGCGTGAGCGTGGCGCCCCATGGGGCGGTGGGGCTGGGAGACTTGTTACAGTCTGGAGGACTGAGCAAATAATTACACATAGTAAGAATAAACCACATCTCTTGCTATTGGAAACAGGAGTTAGAGAGAGAAAAAGGCAGAGAGCTAAATCTAGAACCCTAGATTTAGATATGGGATTGGAATTGGAGGTTCGGGTATAAATGTGTGTTTCAACATAGAAAGATAGATGAGTAGAGATGTAATCTGTGTATGTATATGTGCACAAAAGGTAAATACATTCCCCCCTGTGGCTATTCTTTGCTGAAAGACACCAGGAGCAGTGACAACCTAAAAGCAGTGAGCAAACACTGTCAGTTCCAAGGGACAGCCAGCTCTAGGTTCTAGATAGAGTTTTGTTTTGTTTCTTTTTTTAACAAAAAGGAATGAAGGTTCTTGGAGAAACGGCTGATTCCAAGGGTGAGGCAAGGGAAGTACAAGATGAGTCTGAAACATCTTGTTCCAGAAAGCAAGAGAGGGCTCAAAGAACGATGGGTACATATTAAAAGGACACAGAAGCCAGACTGACTTGGCTCCCACTGGCCAAATAGAGAGGCGTTTAGTGTCGAAATAAGTAATGGTGGTAACAGACGACATACCATTGAATAGAACAGGAAACCAAGAGTTCATGCACATGTCAACAAAAGGATAGTGAAAATTTGAAGGAATGGGATATTTACATAATTTTAATACCTCACCACAAAATACTTACTGATTATATAGATGACGTGGGGAGAAGGAGAGTAATATCACCCGTAGGAAAGCTTGGCAGACATCACGTGATTAATGTGACTGTATCAGTAAATGAACACATGGATAGGATACAATGAGAAGAATATAGGACCCCTTTTGTGATATTTCTGCTACAGACATCAAATTTAATCCTGAACCGCAATTCAGCACTCCTGTAATTTACAAAAGCGTCAAAGTCATGGAGGTCAAAGAAGACTGAGGGAGACCAAGAAAACATGAAAACCAAGAGTGATATCCGATTCTAAATTAGACTCTTTGGGTATAAAGGGACTATTGGGACTATTGGTAAAACCTGAGTGAGTTCTCAGAATTAGATGGTAGCAGTCTATCTGTGTAATTTCCTGGTTTTGATGGTTGTACTGTAGTTATGAAGGAGAATGTCCTTGTTTGTAGGAAATACCCACTGTCATATTCCAGAGTGATAGAAATCTAGTTGACAATTTACGAAATGGTTCAGAAAAATAGTTCTTTGTATTGTACTTCCACCTTTCCTATAAATCGGTGGTTGTCTCAAATTTTTTAAAAAGGAGAAAAAAGCAAATATATTTTATTTAATAATTTCAAGAGATTTTAAAACTTTTTATGTTTGTATCTACATTAAGACAATTAACTTTTTTTAAAAAAAGATTTTATTTATTTGACAGATCACAAGTAGGCAGAGAGGCAGGCAGAGAGAGAGGAGGAAGCAGGCTTCCTGCTAAGCAGAGAGCCCAATGCGGGCTCGATCCCAGGACCTTGGGATCATGACCTCAGGGGAAGGCAGAGGCTTTAACCCACTGAGCCACCCAAGCACCCCTTGTATCTACATTAAGACTATTTGTAATCACGACAACTTTTTTTGGGAAAGCGGTAAGCAAAAAGTATACTATTAATACACAGTCTTACATTTCCAAAAGGAGAATTTTTTCCTAAGTTCTTCATATGAAAACAAGATTATTTATAATCACTGCATTCACAATCATAATTTTTAAAAAGATTTTATTAATTTATTTGACGGAGAGAGAGATCACAAGTAGGCAGAGAGGCAGACTGAGAGAGAGAGGGAAGCAGGCTCGATCCCAGGACCCTGAGATCGTGACCTGAGCTAAAGGTAGAGGCTTAACCCACTGAGCCATCCAGGAGCTCCAACAATCGTAATTTTTAATTGCATTTTGGTAAAGGATAAATGTTAATGCCCAAGTTTAGGCAATTATTAAACATTTACAGATATCTTTTTTTATTAGTCTCTTAATTTGGATTCAAAGGTTTGCCTTTCATAAACAAATTAGATACATTCAAAACATACTACATACTTAAAAAATTTATCATTTGTATGTTTGGTTTTGTCTCAAAGTATTGATAACTTTAGCTCTGGAAAGCAACTCAGAAGAATTGACTGATGTTATTCTTTGTAAAATACTATATTATAACTTTTAAAAATTTCCCTTTCACCTATTGGCCCATCCTCCCACCCACTTCTCCTCTGGTAACCACCAATTTGTTCTCTGATTTAAGTCTGTCTGTTTGTTCATTTATTTTGCTTTTTAGATCCCACATATAAGTGAAATCATATGGCATTTGTCTTTTCTGACTTATTTCACTTAGCATAATATCCTCAGATCATCCATGTTGTTACAAATGACAAGGTCTTATTCTTTTTTATGGCTAAAATTCCCCTACTTTTTATCCATTCATCTATTGATAGACACTTGAGTTGCTTCCACATCTTGGCTACTGTAAATAACGCTGCAATAAACGTAAAAGTGCATATGTCTTTTCAAATTAATGTTTTTATTTTCTTTGAGTAAATACCCAATAATGGGATGACTAGATAATATGGTATTTCTATTTTTAATTTTTTGAGGCATCTCCGTACTGTTTTCCACAGGGCCTGCCCCAATTTATAGTCCCACCGAGAGTGCATGAGTGTTCCTTTTTCTTCTCATCCTTACCAACATTTGCTAGTTCTTGTCATTTTGATACTGTCCATTCTGACAGGTGTAAAACGATATCTCATAGCAGTTTTAATTTGCATTTCCCTGTTGATTAGTGATGCTACCTTTTCATATGTCTTTTAGCCATCTGTATGCCTTCTTTGGAAAAATATCTATTCAGGTCTTCTGTCCATTTTTTAAATTATACTATTTGGGAGGTTTTTGGTGTTGAGTTGTATCACTTCTTTATGTATTTTTTATATTAATCCCTTATTGGATATATCATTTGCAAGTATCTTCTCCCATTCTGTAGGTTGCCTCTCTGTTTTGTTGATAGTTTTCTTTTGTATACAAGAGCTTTTTATTTTTATGTAGTCCCAATAGTTTAATTTTGCTTTCATTTCCCTTGCATTAGGAGACATATCTAAAAATATGTTGCTAAGGCTGATGTCAAAGAGATTCTTGCCTTTATTTTCTTTTAGGAGGAGTTTTATGGTTTCAGGTCTCACAGTAAGGTCTATCATCTATTTTGAGTTCATTTTTGTATATGGTATAAAACAGGGGTTTTCTTAAACCAAGAACATCCAGGTTCATTCTTTTGCATGTAGCTACCCAATTTTCCCACCACCATTTATTGAAAAGACTTTTTCTTACTGTATATTCTTGCCTCCTTTGTCATAGATTAATTGACCATGTAAGTGTGGGTTTATTTCTGGGCCCTCTGTTCTGTTCCATTGATCTATGTGTCTGTTTTTGTGCCAGTATCACACTGTTTTGATTACTGTTGCTTTGTATTATATCTTGAAATCTGGGGTTGGGATGCCTCCAGCTTTGTTCTTCTTTCTCAATCGCTTTGGCTATTTTAGGTCTTTTGTGATCCCATACAAATTTTAGGATTATTCTAGTTCTGTGAAAAATACTCTTAGTTTTTGATAGGGATTGCATTGAATCTATAAATTGCTTTAGGGAGTATGGACGTTTTAGCAATGTTAACTCTTCCAATCCATGAGCATGATAGATCTTTGTATTTGTGCCATCTTTAATTTATTTCATTAATGTATAGTTTTCAGAGTATAGGTCTTTCACTTCCTTGGTTAAATTTATTCCTAGGTATTTTATCCTTTTTGATACAATCATAAACTCATTTTTTAAAATGTTCTATTACTTGGGAATACTAACTGTAGAAAGAGAGCAGAACAAAATTTGAAAATATGATTGATGGGCCAATGAGATTTTTATTCTGAAAAGTCATCTTTTTCATCCTCAACTTCTTATAATTTTAAGAAACATTACATAATTCCTAATACTTTGGACCTTCACCATGAATATTAAATAGCACAGGTTATATTGTAAATATGTATTAATATATTAAAAACATTTGAAACCATCATTGGAAAGAAATTAAGAAGGTAAATTATCTAATTATAGGTAAAATAATTCTAGTAATTCAGTTTTGAGTGCTAATAAGTAAACATTCATTAGAATTCCTTGTCACTGAAGTATTTTCAGTATTAGACTATTCCCTGTTGTAGTTAAGGATAACATGTTAAGTTTTCATGGAAAAGTGGAAGTTAGTTTTGCAAGTTCATTTTCACATTACCACAGATTATTTACCCAGTAGTCACTCTATATAGCACTTAACACAATTATATTAAATGAATATTTGTATAGCTACTTACTCTCTTTCTCCCCAGAGGGACTGTGGGTTCCATGAATACTGTTCTTAGTAGCTACTTGGTATAGCTGTACAACCTAGAAAGCATGTTTTCCGAATTGTTCTTGCAATGAACTCTCTTCTGAAAGCTTTACGAAGCCAGCTTTCAGTAATTTTTCCAATGCTTGCCTCCTTGGGGGCAATCAATTTATTTGTTCTTTGAGATCTTGCCCTTCTTCCTCTCTTTGATTTCTTTGGATTCCAGCCATATATTATTATCTAATAACCACCAAAACTATCTTCCCCTTTATAGTAGCCTCTTTAAGAGTAGTAGACCTGGGTGCAACTTTGCTAGTCTCTACCTAGACCGTCAGAGTCATGTTTTCTTCTTCCTTTCTGCTAAGCTCATTTGGATCAAGCCTCAGCCTTTCTCTTAAGGAGATCTCTGCCTCTAGCTTCGTCAGTCTGTTGTTTTGGAAGTAACACTGAAGTACGTTTTTTAAACCATTCCACATCTCCTTTGACTCGCTGAGTTAAATTGATTTTGTCAGGACAGAATGTTCAATGCTTAAGCTTTTTAAATGACCTTTTTAGGATTGTATTTATAAAAATTTTATTGAGTTGTGTTCCTACTTCACCTCAGGAAGATGGAATATAAGATGATAAAGCTGTCTGTTCTTTTTTGTTTCTTTTGAAACAAAAATCTGCCACCTTTCCTTGACAATCATGAACTAGCCTCTAAAATCTAATGCCAGGGTTAGAGGTTATTTGATTAACAAATCCAGGATGGATTAGGACCATGTGATGGAGGATGGCTAAGGCCTCTGGGTAAGTCCCATATATCTGAGGTTTTGTTACCTCCACTTGTTGGTTTCTTCCCATGGCCAACTGTTGTTTAAACAACATAATAAGAAATGGAACCTGGGGCAAACTTTCTTCAATATCTATTCTAAGGCTGGCACAAATAGTCAAAACCAGGAGTTCATTTCTACTCCTGGAAAGCCAAAGAATCTTAGCTGCTTTGTATTTTCCAAGCATCACATTTTCTTCTGCTCACCTCCAGAACTACAAAAGCTGGATCCTACCTCAGCCTCACTTGAAACCCTAGGCCAAGTTACAGAATACTACTCCTTACTTTTCCTTACCATTCCTGGTTTAATGTAGTAGATGTTAGGTTTTGAAGGACTTAATAAATTATGCTTCTCCTCTTTCATTAATGTTGACATTAAGTTTCTGTGTCCTTTTATATGCCCAGTAGGATGATGGTCACAATTAAAAGACATGATGTTTGATCTCCAGTAGTATACTATCTCTCTGTGGAAAAAAAGGTATAAACTCTCAGTGTTTATTTAAAGATATTAACTCTCAGTGGTAGTTAATGCCTGTAGAATGTGGGAGAAATTTGCTAACTGAGGACTTTGCCTTGCATCCAGGGTGTAGAGCTAACCTCACAGTATGTGTTCAATGGATGCCTGCTAGACAACCCAAATGCTTCTCAACCGGAAACCATAGTACCCTGGGGTTGGGGGGATATGGGAATAATGGGGGATGCGTTGTGGGTCACAATGCCTGGTTTGTGGTGGGGGGAGAAGTTTTGCTGACATTTATTATTAGGTGGTGGCCAGGAATGCCAAATGTCCTGAAATATGTGTGAGAGTCCCATTAGTGAAAAATTGCCCTCCTTAAAATGTTGATTATGTTGATTTCCCTTGGCTTCCCTCCTCCCTCAATCAACACACACAGGCTTTGAGACCCAAATGCTTACAAAATACTGTTGTTCCATCCTGGTGCAAAAGCAGAAGCTTACATATTTTTAAAAATGTAGCAGTGTGGCCCGACTGTCCTCTAGTTCACTCCGCTCTTATGGTGGACTTGTTGTCCTTTCTACATATGGGTATTACTGTTCTGTCCCAGGGTATTGAAGTCACTCGTGAAGTTGTGCATCTTCTGGAAGGGAGGCTGTCAACTCCTGATGGGCAGGGACTGTATCTTTCTCATCTTTATATTCCTGTAGCCCAGCGGCTCACAGCATAAGTGCTAAACAGGCATGAGTGGAATAAGCCACATGAATGAAATTTTAACATGTGGCGTAAACATGTTTTGTGATGGAACACAACACAGAAATTCTCTGTATTGTCCAACTAGAATGTTCATGAAATATAGCAAAACAAATGATGAATGCTGAGTTTGGAACTCTTTGCTCCAGGCCTTCTGAAAGAAATTGCTGCTTCATCTAACACATAAAATTCTTACTTGTACTTTTTTTTTTTTTTTTTTAAACTGCAGAATTCCTTTTAGCAGGTAGGTTCAGTAGGTTAACTGTTTTCAACATCTGTTTATGTTTTACTTTGCATTGAAATGTCTGAAATGGATTGTTGTAGAACATAAAATCCATTTTGTCTCATATGCATTCCCTGATCGTTTTCAGCTGTCAGGAGTCAATATTTCAGTTCTGCACGCACTTTGCCAATCTGATTGAATTTTTAAAAGTCACAACATTTCCATTGTCATAGGATCAGTGGGTCAATGAAGTCTCTGAGATTTGCCCGCACTCAACAGCTTTCTTAATGCCCCGAGAAAAATAGCTTGGCTTCATTTGACAATATGTTAGGCTCCTCTGCATTTTGGCATAGCATCCTTCAAAATACAGTAACTTATAATCAAGATGTGAAATTTAAAACATTTTAATGAGTAAGTGTCAAACATTTAATTTCCTGAGGAATGGATAACCCAACCCTCCCCTCTTTTTCCCCGTAGCCACCATTGTTTCCAAAGCAATATACAGGAAAGGCTTTGAGATGATTTAATATATGCAGAAATATTTCTGATGTTGTATCTACCTTAAAAGGGATCTTTTATTTCTTGAAGATTTGTGTCTGCCACAAAATGGTAACATTGACATGTTTGAGATTGGGGGCAAAGTCATCTCCCAAAAAGGACCCAGGGCCCTATTTATCTAACTTGTCCTGATGGGGAGTTACCTGCTGTTTTGTTCCGAAATCATCTTCTGTAACTGAACAGAAATATGAGTCTCCCACCTTGCTCTGGAGAAAATGAGGTTTACCTTAAAAGGTTTTCTTATTGCCTCGGAAGACATCTCCTCCCTGGAATAAAGATTATTACAGCTTTCCTCCAGAGACCAAATTGAGCGAACTCCACTCAGTGTGTTGGAGAGAAGTCAGGACTCTTAGAGCTATCTAAACTTGAAAGAGACCTTCTCCCCCTCTTCCTCCTCCCCTTCTTCTTCTTCTTCTTCTTCTTTACTAATTTCATTTTATTTTTGGAATATTTGTGGTTGGCACAAGATATTTATTTTTCACCCCTTACAGATACAGAAATATGGTTGGGACTCTGTGATGGCTTTATAAGGTCACCTAGATTTTCAGTGGTGGAGACAATATTGTACAAGTTGCCTCTGAAATGTTCCAATCTTCTCGCTCATATTTCAGACTTCAGCTAAACAATGCTACCCTCAAAACAGAAACACTGAAATGTTACGCTGCCTCGGTACTAGATTATTGTTTTTTTTAAAGATTTTATTTATTTGTCAGAGAGAGAGAGCGAGAGCACACAAGCAGGTAGAGGCAGAGAGAAGCAGGCTCCCTGCTGAGCAAGGAGCCCGATGCGGGACTTGATCCCAGGACCCTGGGATCATGACCTCAGCCGAAGGCAGCCACTTAACCAACTGAGCCACCCAGGCATCCCTGGATCATTATTATTAATTAGCCTCCTCAACAGTAAAAAAAATTGTCAGTATTTAGTCTATGTACTGAGCATCCATTCTGGGATGTGTGAATGTGAGACTTGGGGTGGAGGTACAATCTGGTGCTGCTGTTATGTTAATTTTCAAAGGAGAAAATGTGAGCGTGGCTGGCTTGCAGAACCATGTGTTGTGGTGTGAACGGAGTAATTTCATTTTGCGAGAGCTCATGAGTTCTTTGAACTTTGTACGAATCAATTAAATACCAGAAAATGGGATGAAAAGACTTATTGAAAACCAGATGCTTGTTCTTCATGCCTCTTGGAACATTAAAAACAAACATCACAACAAAAGACATTTGGGTTTGGCATAATTCAGTGATGGATGATTTAGAAGCATTTTGCTTAATGGTAGAGTGGGAGCTAATGTTTGGAGAGTTAACAGATGTCTGGTTTGAGTGTATCTAAATCACCGATCTCTTACTCAATAAATCTACTTATAGTTCATATAGGGAATACTTTCATAGTTTATTGAGAACAGAAAGGAAAGCATCTAGCGCTGGCAGATTTGCTTCTTAAATATGGGGTAGCCATTGGCTTGTCTTTGCTTAGTGGATAGGCAGTGGAAGTGGGTTGAATTAGCCCTTTCTTTAATACTGAAAAAACAATTCAGATCACATTTTGGAGTGATAGTCGTACAGGAGACAATATTCTAAGCTAAATATCTAGCAGCAAGCCGAGACTTGATGTCTGCATTTTCTTCAGGACTGTGAGTATATTAACATGTGGCAGTGTAATATCCCCACAGAGTTTAGAGGAAGCTTCTGTGTCCTGCTCAGGCCATACAAGCCAGAGTGACCTTGTCTTCCTTGCAGGCTGTTCTCTGCACCACTGAACCAGTGGAGTCCAGAATACATTTGCTGGCCATCAGCTTCCTGCCTAGAAAACTAAGGTGCTGTTAGTCTCAAACCAACACATAGTTTGGGTTTGGGATGAATTTTTCTTTTGAATTGTTTTCAACACTGCAAGCAAATCTATGTTGGTAGGACAGATGGTTATTGAATTTTGCCATAATTTTGCATAAAATCCGATCCCCTGAAATGTGCACTGTCATTTTGGCTTAAGAATGTTTTGATATTTGACTTGCTCATATCATAAACTTCAAAGTAATAAATGGAATTTTACTAAATCTACCAGATCAACATATATGAATTAGAATAACCTTTGGGTAGGAATATTTGTACGTGGTTAAAATTCACAGACCATTGACTAACCATCCTATGTTAACTAAGTCTACATAATTGTATTTAAGAATATAGCTGTTTTGCTATTTAAGAAAATCCATAACATAGTAATACGTTATGAAGGTAGAATTAACTTTCACATTTCAAAATGCTCTGTTAATCTTAAACAGTTTATATATTGCTTCAAGTTTGCCTGATCTTTGGTTATAACTTAAACCCTATTTGAAATAAAAATAGTCAATATTTCTCTACATCAGATGCTGTACATTAAGTAACAAGCTGATATTAATCTCTTTATAGACAGTATCTTTGGATGAATATTACTGCTTTCAGAGCTATTATAGGCCAAGGATAACATGTGTTTAGCAAAACCTTGGAATGGTCAGGGAATAGGGTTTTTGTTGTTGTTGTTAATTAGGTTTTTCATGAATTAAATAGCAACTTGAATCTCCTTTCTATTCTGATTTTTTTACTCTTGAAATGATGTTACTTATGCTATGCTAAGCAGAATAACATGCACATCTTTGAAAACTGATCATGAAGGCCAAGACTTGGATTCTTAAGGCAAAATATTCTATACTATAGAAACTGTAGAAGATTCCACATTTTTCAGAATTACAAAACATTCTCTGGCAATATTTTATAAATTTAATTCTTGACAGTTTGCTTATTTTCTTGTGATTTTTCCGTCTCTCTGAAAGATAGAGAACAGAAAACTTATGTATTTAAAGATTCCAGGTAATTAAGGTTTTACTTAATTAGATCAAGGTATTAAAGGTAATTTTGAAATATGACCCTCTAGAAAGAAGGTGAAAAATACTACAGACAGGCCATTTCTAAAACTTATCTCTTATTACTGGCTGTGGTGAAGTTGTAATCCTCCATTATGCCCTATCTGGCCTAGGAGGAGGCATGGAAACATGGAGACTCAGGAAAAGCTCTATTTCTTACTCCCCAAAAGAGCAGCTGTGCTTAGGGATGGGTGGTTTTGAACTTCTGATGATGAGGGCCATGGGATCTAGTCCTTCACAGGGTTTGGGGCATCTGGATTCAGTTTTTCATGACTCAGTGGGTAAAAAGCTTGGTCTTTTTTCACAGAGACAGAGCTGGTGAGTGGATAATGGGTTTTAAGAAGTTCTAAAAGCCGAAGAACTAGGCCAAGTGAAAAAAAATATGAGATCTCTGGTCTTTCTACTGAGCTTCAGAAAAAGGAACTGAATGACTCAGTATTGCTTTGGATACTGCCTTTTTTGCCAATGACCTTGAATTATTTTTATCATATTTTTCACAAAGAACCTCACACTTCTCACCTATAAATGAGTATTGTAATAACAACCACCTAGTAGAGCTGTTTTGAGAATTAAAAACTATTTTCTATGCAAAACGCTGAGAGCAGTGCCTGGCCCACAGGAAATTTTCAATGGTTTTTTTGTTTTGTTTTGTTTTTTGCTGTATTGTTATTATTTCTGTTATTATTATGTCTGTAGTAAATATTCCAAAATGGAGCAGCATTTTAGTCCTTGTGTTTCTAAGACTTTTTTGAGAGTGGGAGGGCATATTTAGGTGACTTTATTGATTCATTATTTTTAAAAAAGATTTATTTATTTATTTTAGAAAGAGAGAGAGTGTGTATGGGAGCAAGAGATAGCATGAGTGGGGGAGGGGCAGTGAAAGAGGGAGAAGGAATCTCAAGCAGACTCTCCATTGGGCACAGAGCCCAACGGGGCTCCATCCTGGGATGCAGTGATCATGACCTGAGCTGAAATCAAGAGTCGGGTGCTCAACTGACTAAGCCACCCAGGTGCCCTGGTTCATTATTTTAATACTTTTATGGAGTGCCTAGTACAGTCAAGGCCCTTTTTGAGTACTAAGGCTACAATAGGGAGCAAAAACCAACATGGTCCTTGAGCTCATGGAGCCTACTGTGTAGGAGGTATAACCAATGTAATCTAAGAATCACACACATACATGTAAATTGCAACTGGGATAAAGAGCAGAAAGACGAGAATCATTCACAAGTCATGAGTTGATGAGTGACACAGGCTGGCTGAGAGCTGGAGGGAGGCCATTCTAGGCTTGTGAGGATCTGGGTAAGTAGCAGAAGGTGGCAGAAGTGTAGAGAGAGGGGCCATGAGTGATGTGCAGTGAGCCGAGCATAGACAAGGCAGACCTAGAAAGGTCTCCAGATCCTGCTCTGGAAAGTGGCATCAACATCACCTGGGAGCTGCTAAGAAATGCACTGTCTCAGGCTCTACCCCAGACCTACTGTCTTCGCCTCTCCCAGTGTGTTTCACATGCACACTAACATCTGAAAAGCCTTGTCTTTTATGGCATATTAAGGAAGCTTGTCTTTGTCTCTGAAGTTTCTGGAGAGTTTTAAGCAGAACCACAATGTGGAGATTGGAAGGGGATGAGTGAGGATGTGGGGCCAGGGAGGAGATTGCTGAAGTCAGTAGAAATGTGGGGTTTCTGATGGGATTGCAGGATGAACTTGTCCAATGATTGCCTGCATTTGAACTAACCTTACTTTTTTTTGCTTGCTCCCAGTAACTCCATTTTGGCTACTACACTGGATTGAGAAATTTTTAATTGAAGATTGAAAAGCTCTAATTTACTTAGTTGTAAATTTTTTCTTTGGAATTTATCCTCGTTGAAAGCATAAAAGGCACCAATCTCCTGAAAAACAGGAGATAATCCACTGTGGCCACACTGAGTTGCCGTTTTTCTGGTCAAAGGCAAACAAACTTGACAGTTATATTATTTATCATGAAAAGTCTTTTAGTGGTTTTTATCTCACTCCCATCAAAAGTAAGTACATTAAAAATCCCACACATTTCTTGGGAAATTTATTTTTTTAGCTTTAACTGTAAGTAATTTATTCAGTTGAGAATGCATATATTTATTCTGATCCTACTAGGTACTAGGCACTGGTTAGTTGCCTAGGGACTAAAAATAATTTTCTGGGCACATGATGTAAGGTTTTGTTGAATGAACTGAACATGTATCTTTACTTCCTGAGATTGTAGTTTAGTAACTTTTGTATGTATGTACATATATGACCATGATCCCAAGTAGAAAGTGATAAGTGCCTAGGCCAGTTGAAATTGCTTCAACTGCAAGTGATAGAATATTTACGTTAACAGTGATTTATCAAGGATTTATTCCTTTCTCATGTGAATGTAATCTGGAAAATAAGCTGTTCAGGGCTGATAGAGAAGATTCAGAAATCCATCAGGAAGTCAGATTCCCTCTTCTTGCTTTTCAGCCACCTCCTTCATATAGATTTTACGTCAGAGTCTAAAATGGTTGCTTAAGGGGCACCTTGGTGGTTCAGTCAGTTGAGTGTCTGACTCTTGATTTCGGCTCAGGTCACAATCTCAAGGTCGTGAAGTCAAGCCCTGAGTCAGGCTCCACACTCAGCGGGGAGTCTCCTTGAGGGTTCTCTCTCCTCTGCCCCTCCCCCTGTTCACATGCTCTCTCTCACTCAAATAAATAAATATATCTTTAAAAAAATAATAAAATGAATGCTTGAGCTCCAGCCATTACACTTGTATTCCCACAAGCAGGAAAGAAGGACCATACTCCTATCTTTGAGGACACTTCCTAGAAGTCACATTTACCACTTCTAATTTCATCTCATAAGCAGGAACTCAGCCAATGGCCTCACACAGCTGCAAGAGAGGCTGGGAGATGTTGTCTCTATTCTAAGTTGACATTAAATATTGGCCAAACTAAATTTTAGGATTTTCTTTCTAAGATCAAAGGAAAAGAATAGATACTAGCAGCCAATCAGTTTCTGCCACCGACCAGAAATTCAGATCTAGCAGAGGGAGATGACGTGTATCTAGATGATCAAGGGAGGCTTGCTGAATGGGGTTGAAGATGAATTACTTCTCTAAGGATTCAAACTTAGGCAGGTAGATGTGGGAAAATAGTCTAGAGCTGTGATTTCCAAACTGTGAACTGAGGTACCCCCAAACTGCAGTGGTGCACAGAGACTCTGCTAGTTATTTTCAATTTTTGAGGGGAATCCAGTGATACTCAACATTTGTTGGTTACCAAATGAAATATTAAGTTGAGGTAGTTCATTGTCAACATTAGATGGTACTGTATTCCTTTTGATGTTGCCTGTCTTCATAAAGCTGGGTTCTTGGTGGTGATTGTGTAACACGTTGTTCCATGGAAAAATCTATGTGAAAGAGGCAATGAATGATGGTGATTTCCAATCTGATTCTAAGGTTTGAGATATTGTACACTGCCCAACAGATACACATATTATATGTGTAAGTAATTGTCATTATTGAAGAATAACATGAAAATGTTTTTTATTTTAAATTATGTGTTGCACTTTTTCAAACGTCTACTAAGTTTTTAGGATAAAGATACTGATAAGATAATTGGACCAAGAGACTTAATAAGTGGAATTGTTAGGCATTTCTTTTGGTTTAGGCCATTGAAAAAAATTACCTGGACACATAGTGCCCTGAACCAAGAATATCTGGGAGTCTCTGATTTAGGGGGTTAATTAAGTAACAAAGCTACTTTGTTTCATGTTCTTAACAAAGATGGTATTTAAAAAATTTTGTCTGTAATAAAATTCACTAAAATGTACTTCTTAAACCACAAAATTTTCTAGCTGACTTCAAAGCTTTTAATTGGAAATGTGAGTATGGAGTTGTACTAATGATCCTAGTAAAAGCTGATTCTATTAATTTTAGTATATTTTTTCTGAAAGGGAAACATTTCCACTTGTTTACCAAATACATTTTCAATTTCGTGACTTGAGAATGGACTCCGTAAGGCATATACAATTTAAAAAGTAGTAGTAATTTGCATAATGATGCACAGAGCAATTTTTGTTTAGGCAGTTTAATTCACTTATTTATTCAACAGGTATAATCCACTTCTGATTGTACTCAAGTGCTGCTCCAGATGCCAGGTGTACACTGATGAGAAAAGGGAGGTATTTTCATTTAAAGAGAGCGTCACAACTGAGTTAAAATTATTTATGCTATGATTACAGAAGCAGGTATCTTTTTATTCTAAAACAGTTTTTGCCATTTGCAGCTGTAGAAGTATTCCCAAGACTGTCCTATGTGTTAGTGAAGTCAAATGCTACAGGAAGGCAGAATAGGATAAAGGCTAATGCAGCTGAAATATCAGCTGTGGTCTCTTTGACCTTTGAAATCTTAATAAAATGGACTTGAAATTCCATATACTCCCGCAAAAGTCCAAAGCCCTCCCCAGATCTCTGCCAAGCCACTGGGTCTATGCTTCTCATGATCATCTCTGGTTCCAGGCTCTCAATCTTCTGAATTAGTTCAGTTTGGGGATCATTTTTATTTTGCCTTTTCTCATCATCCAGTGATATACAGTCTCTCACTGGGGCTAGAGTGTGGAGAATAAATTAGGGAGTGCAAGATTAGATGTAGGTAAACCATACCAGGTGAGACATGATGTAGTTTTTACTAGAATGTAGGATCTATGAGGCTGGATATTTTCACTCTGCCTGATATATAAGTGCACAAACAGTACCTGACACACAATAGATGCTCAATTACTTTTTCCTGAGATAGGAAGCTCTGAAAAAATACCAGACTTGGGGATAAAGATTATTTATTTGGTTTCAGACATGTTAGGTATGAGGTATTTTTGTAACATCCACTGGGGAGAGGTCAAATGCCCAGTTGGATACAAAAGTCTGGAGCCCAGGGGAAAGATCTACGCTTGCTAAATAAAGATGTAAGTTACGTGTGTAGGGCTGGCAATTGAGCTATTTGTGTGGGCGACATTGCCTGGAGAGTATGAATGTAAGAAAAGAACTTACAGAAAGAGAAGGGATGACCGGACAGGGAGGAGAAAGAGAAGTCAAGAGAAGAAAGTGTTTGAAGCAGATGGGAGGGGCTAACTGAGAATTGGATCTCTCACATGGTGCTGGGATGTCATTACAAGGATGACTGAAAAATGTCTTTGGAATAGAGCAACGTGGAGGTCATTGGTGACCATAGCAAATGCTCTTTTGGTGCAGTGACAGAAGTGGGTCCCAAATCGTATAAGAGTAAACAGTAAGTGAAGAAATTTGGATGATAAGTATTAACAACTTCTAGGGTGTTTTGGATGAGAGAGAGAGGACAGTGGTTGAAGTGTGATATAGGCTTGAGGATGGTTAAAAAAAAGAAAAAACTGGAGGGATCTAAACATGATACAAAGCTGATGGCAGGGGCGCCTGGGTGGCTCGGCGGGCTCAGGTCATGATCTCAGGATCCTGGGATCGAGCCCCGCATCGGGTTCTCTGCTCAGCAGGGAGCCTGCTTCCTCCTCTCTCTCTGTCTGCCTCTCTGCCTGCTTGTGATCTCTCTCTGTCAGATAAATAAATAAAAAATCTTTAAAAAAAAAAAAAAGCTGATGGCAGGGGGAGAGAGGGAAAGAGAATGGGAGAGAGCTTGAACATACGATTTAATGGAGAATTAAGATGTAAAATTCCTGAGAAGGGAGAAGGAGATGGAATCTGTCACAAAAGTGGGAGGATTCATCTTAAATATGAAGAGCCTACAATAGCTTCTGTGTTTGAACAGGAGAGAAGGTTCTATAAATGATCACGTGTGTAGTTTTAGATTTAGGTAGATGAGGCAATGCTCATTTGATTGTTTTTTATTCTCTCTGTAAGATGCAAATTGAAGTGGGTCACCTTATGAGAGTGAGGGCAGAGTGGGAGATGGTAGTTTGAGGAGAATGGAGAAGGCTTTACATCAGCAACTGAGTAGTCCTCTACAGCTACATTTGACTGTCCAGGTGTAGATACAGAGAGAGTAGATCATTGGATTCATCTGGTGTTGGCTTTTACATGATGGAGTGGGGGAGAGGAAAAATCCAGAGGGGTAGGCAGGTCCAGGGCATTAGCAGGAGTATTGTTTCATTAATGGTCCAAAGAGTCTAAAGGAGATATGTAGGGTATTGAAAAAAGGAGAGAGCTGATAGACTGGGAGGAGATAGAGGTACCAATGGACAGCAGGTCAGAATTGTGTCTTCAAGTTCTCCACAATGTCTTACCTGATCCTCCAGCAAGAAATTGTATTCCTATCTTTTGAATTCCTATGGCACTTTAGCTGTAAGTCTCATGGTGCTTATCATTTGCTACCTTGACATATAGTTATATTATTTATGGACATATCTCTCTTATTAGACTGAACTTTTGAGGGACAATTGATCTGAAATCATTGTTATATCCATCACTATGCTTATTATAATAGTAGGTGCTCAATAACCAATTGTTGAGTAAATAAGTAAGTAGAGTCTACTACTGCCTGTGTTGGGCTACAGTCCCACACTTGCTTATCTCCAAACCTGAAAGGGCCCCATCCGCCCAATGCTAGCCTTGTAATCAGTGCAGTATCGCAGCTCTTATATTAAATTGTGCCAGTGTGTTGGTGTGCAAACTTGGGAGCTTCCTCGGTTAAAATTTGAAACTGGCCTCCATATACAGAGGGCGAGGTGGTGCTAAAGAAAGACCACTTCAGATTGGTAGACAGCAGGTTAAATAAGCAAGGGAACTTACTCTGAGGCTTGTTTGGGCAGACACGATGAGTACTTTTCCACACCTGCCAGCCAGAATCATTCAAGTTTATATAGAGGCTTTAACTGGGTTCAGTCATGTGTTTTGTCCAGATGGTCTCAACAGCACATTGCTCTCTCAAGGCTGCATTCTTGAAAATGGCTTTGGCTATGGGAACAGTGGTACATTTCAAGGACATTTCAAGGGAGTGAGGAGCCTCTGATTCTCTGGGTCCAGCTCATGGGCCATGGGTGGTCACATCCTTTTCATGGTCTCCTCTATCACAGTGCCATGTCTTCTTGCAGATAAAATTGTAAATGAACTCTGAATGATCTCACCTTGGCTGGTGCATTAAACCAGGTGCAGAGGCAATGAGTCAGTAAAGTCATTAACCTAGGAGATCAAGCCATTCTCAAGCTAACATCATATGTTCTTTCAAATAATATGTCTCATTGGGTATTCTTAAAATTACAGAGGCTATCATTACATCACAGTGTATGTAGTGAACACTGCTTGCAATATGTGTTAGTGAACAAGAATTGATTCTGTTAGAGGCAGAATAAAGCAGAAATGGAGTATCATATGTGCCTTGCAATTCAGAAGAACCTATCAGAGTTGCCTTTTTATCCATGGGAAATTATCAAGTACTTGTTAATATGCTATAAAAAAGCAAGTGCAGGACCAACAACGTCTTGTTTATGATAAGGCTCTGTCTCAAAGGTCACTCATTTTTCAAAATCAGATATCCGTTATAGGGGAAGAACCAATGAACCCTGAATAATGCATTGGGGGGATGATGAAGAAGTGAAGAGTCTTGCGGTTCTTGAAGTAGTAGAATGTCTGTTAGCAAAATATGGAAATCAGGAGAACTGGTTTAAATGTAGGGATAGAGAGAAGACTAGTTTGATTTTGGACATGTTAAGAAGAGATGCGGCTAAGCACTAGGCATTGGAAACATATGATAAAATCTGAAAGGAAGTTTGGGACTCGAGAGATTTGGGAGTTAGTTATGCAGAGGTTATTATTCATGCTCTGAAACTGTCACAGGAGAAAATGCAAGGAGTGTCAAAAGTCTAAGAGAAAACCATGAGAAGCACCTTCATGTGGGACTGGAAGAACTGCTCATAGTGTGAGATTCAAATCACTTAAAAAAAAAAAGATTTTATTTATTTATTTAAGAGAGCGAGAGAGTGCAAGGGAGGGTGGGGGGGAGAGGGAAAAGCAGAGGGAGAGGCAAACTCCCCACTGTGCAGGGAGCCTGACATGGGGCTTGATCCCAGGACCCCAGGATCATGACCCAAGCTGAAGGCAGCCGCTTAAACCGACTGAGTCACCTAGGTGCCCCTCAAATAATTTTTAATTTCATTTCGGATTCCTGTTGAAAAAGTCAACTGCCCTAAGCTAGCCATTTGTAATAAACGAATTTCCAGACATCATCTCTGGCAAGAGATGGAACTAAAAATTAAAGTATTTAATTTAAATTTAAATTAGCGAAATTTCAAGTCTTTGCAGATAAGAACTTTTCTCTGAACCCCTTCGACTGCATCTCATAATCCACTCACCGATGGATAGGCTACACTGGCAGCGTAGACAGTGGAAGGTGTCCTGAGGGGTTGTCAGTGTTTAACTAGTCAACAAGACAGGCTCTTTTTCAGTGTTCAACTTCAGTCACTAAATACATTTAACCTTGCTGAATGGCTGAAAATTCATTTTATCCAGATTCATGCAGAGTTGCGTTAGGACTGGTGAGACAAACAGCAATGAAGTCTGCGTAATGTCCTGTCTACACCTACTCACCAATATGTAACCATGGTACTAGGCTGTCTTTGCTTATAGCTCTGGGCCATGGTAATTTGTAACCCTTCGGAATAATTCTAAATTGCCAGATATGTTAAAAAAAAAAAAAAAAACAACGTGGAATCACTTTAAAAGTTCATGTACTCCTGAAAAACATTTCTGAAATAGATGATTTTCTCTGCTCTGAATGCGGTTGTACAGTTATTTGTTCATTTATTAGCATGATTTAGTGACTGAGTTCATTTCCATGCCCTCAAGGACATGCACCAGAATCTCTCAGGACTGCTGCTACTCTGAATGGACAGCCGTACTCTAAAATTCCATATGGCCTCTTGAGTTGCTTTGTAATATTAAAACCACGTTTCCTTTTCTCCTTTTGCTTTAGGTCTTGGGAGCTGTTGACAATAACATGGGTGATGGCTGCTCTCAGAAGGCGGCTACTGCTAATATTCTCCGCTTCCTGTTGCTGGTGTTGATTCCGTGTATCTGTGCACTCATCGTCCTGCTGGTGATCCTGCTTTCCTTTGTTGGTGAGTGATGCTGCTGTGAGAGAAAAATGAAGTCAAAATTCAAATGAGCTTAACCATGATTTCTATTTAGTACTTAGGTAACCTAAAGTGTCAACTTGATGGAGGGTTAGCCATTGATTATCTTAGGCAACTCTGAAGTTTCAGCCACAGAAATCATTCTGCTGGTTATTCCTATTATAGGAAATTGATGGAGTAATTGATGCAAAGCATTCAAGGTGTAATTTCCAGGTGTCAGGCACTTTGAAAGTCCCTGAGAACTTAGGGATGGTTAAATTAGTCTGTCTTCCATGGGAACTCATGGTTGAGAGGAAGACGTGATTATGACTTAAGGCAACACATGTTGATGATCGAGGCATATGCAAGGTACTTTGGGGAACAAAGAAGCCTTCATGAGGCATTAACATTTTAACCTTTGGAATAGTTCATAGAAATTCAGGTAAGAAGGCAATCACGCATGAGTTTGGCAGAGAAAACAGCAAATGCCAAAGTATGACGCCGTGATAGATGGAGACAGACTTAGGATAGTGGGTGGAACCTTGGCACTGGGAGGGAAAGCAGCTAGATTGATAGATAAAATCCGAATGACACAGGACCTTGCATGTTGTCCTAAGGAAATTGGGCTTCAACACCTGGATTATTGGTTTTCAAACTCTAATCTACGGGAACAAGTTTCAGGGGAGGAGTTTCAACCTTTTGACTTACAATTCTACAAAATAAATCTTAAACACATGCTCAAACTAAAAGTTTTAACCAAGTGGAGACAAGCGACCAAATAATTTGTGCTGACAGATTAATTCATTTGTATTTGGATCTTGCTATCTTTTTAAATAAACAATGTGTTAAACTTAAAAGGCGAACGATTGGAGGCGGAAATCCAAAATATTACCTTTAGTAGCTACCTATTGCTATGAATTCGGATTTTTTTGATCACATGTAGGCAAGTGAAATAGAGAAATAAATACCAAGATGATTCTGATCAAATTGCTTACCAACAATCTTGAATTTTTTATTTCACCAAAACTACCTATTATTTTCTCAGTGTCTGGTTTTTAATATGACACACATTAACAACTTATACAGTAAATTAATCCTAATAAAATACAGCTTGTATCTATTTGTAGATATTAGGATCTTATCCGATATTTCTTTGAAAATAGTATGTATCTGCTACAAAAATGCTTGAAAACCATTGCCATGGGTGGTAGTTTACCATTGGAGGATCTTTCCAAGTGGGGAGAAATCTGATCAAATTTGCATTTGTAGAAGACAGTAGACCTAGATGCACTGCAGAGGACTGGAGGCAGAAAGGACTGGAGGTGGCTTTTTCGAGGCTCTGGCTGTGCTTACATTAGCATTTGTTAGCATTACGTTAGCATTAAGGCATTTGGTGCGTTAAAATCAACAGAAATCAAGACTGACTAGATTTTGGTGTGAAGAAGAGGGATCAATATTAACTGCTTGATTTTGGCTTAGGAAATCAGGGTGATTTTGGCGCCATCTGTTAACGTGGGAAATAAAGGTGGAGGAGTGGGGTGCACATAGATGGAGGGCAGGTTGGAAGTTGAGTTTGGTCATGTTAACTCAGAGATACTTGGGGGACAACAAAATACGGTGGCATCATAGTCCGGGTGCATTCATCTTGGGCAAATTCAACAGTACAGACAGGACCAAGAAATGAATGTAGGAATATAGGAACATGTTGCTTTTCTAAGGAAATTTCAAGGGAAATTGCAACTCTATATGATTTTTGGCTTCTGTGCTCACTTTAGAACTTAACCCCCACTGCACTGTTATTAACCTGAAGCTGGAAGTATCCAGAAAGGGAGCTCAGAAGGGAGTCCTGACTTCAGTTACGAAGGTGGGAGTCTGACTGGCAGTTGAAGCAGGAGAAGTAGATGAACCGGAAAGAGGATGTGTCCTGATGAAAAGCTGAGGGCAGGGGCGCCTGGGTGGCTCAGTGGGTTAAAGCCTCTGCCTTCAGCTCAGGTCATGATCCCAGAGTCCTGGGATCGAGCCCCACATCGGGCTCTCTGCTCCGCAGAGAGCCTGCTTCCCCCTCTCTCTCTGCCTGCCTCTCTGCCTACTTGTGATCTCTCTGTCAAATAAATAAATAAAATCTTAAAAAAAAAAAAAAAAGAAAGAAAAAAAGAAAAGCTGAGGGCAAAGGCCTTGGAGTATTTAAGGGGGAAGATAAAGAGAGGAGGAAGTAAGGGATACAGGAAGAATGGTCAGACAAGAAGAAAAGAACCTGGAAATGCTGGGTTTCGCAGCCGCCAAGAGAGGAGAGACACTTCAGAAGTCAGAGGGTGATAAGAAGACAGAGAGGGGTGCCTAGGTAGGCTCTGTCAGTTGAGCGTCTGCCTTTGACTCAGGTCAGATCCCAGGGTCCTGGGATGGAGCCCTCTATCCAGCGCCCCAATAAGCCCCCATTGAGCTCTACCACCCCACCCCTGCCACTGAGCCCCCAGTCAGGCTCCCTGCTCAGCAGGGAGCATGCTTCTTCCTCTCCTACTGCCTTTCCTCTTCGAGCCCACCCCCTCCTGTGCCCTCCTCCTCTCTAATAAATAAATAAGTTTTTTTTTTTTTTTTTTTTAGAGAGAAATTGGCTCGGCGCAGCAGATTCCAGTTTTTCTTTTTTTTTTTTAACTTTATTTTATTTTTTCAGTGTTCCAAGATTCATTGTTCATGCATCACACCCAGTGCTCCATGCAATACGTGCCCCCCATAATACCCACCACCAGGCTCATCCAACTCCCCACCACCCCTCCCCTCCAAAACCCTCAGTTTGGTTTTCTATTAGAGTTTTAGTCAGCCTGTGCCCACATTGTACTAACTGTGGCCAGCTCTCAGGCTAGAGCTGGACAAAACTGAAGTTCATCTTTGCCACCCTTTCCTTCCAAGACTCCACACCCCTCCAGAGTTGGCCGGCTTTTGTTTCCTTTCCAGGGTCTTCAAGTACTTTTTTGTGTGTTTTGTCTAGATTTATAGTTGTTATCTGTGCGAGTGTCTGTCTGGTTCTACCAATCATACCGCTGTCAGTTTTCAATCTAATTCTGGCAATAGTGTATTCAGAGGCTCACACACATTGAAAATGACTTCCTTTCATTCTCAGGGTAGAATGCAAATAGAAGTTTTAAACACATTTTAAGTACCTTAGTGCTGAGAGGCCTCTCAATAGAGGAGAGATGCAATTAAGACAGTGCTTTATTTCGGTTAAGTTTGTTTATTAGTTCCTATCCTTATAGCTTTATTGAAATATAATTCACGTATCTGCTTAAAGTGTATATTTGAATAATTTTTAGTATATTCACAGGTAAGTGTAACCCTTGCTACAACCAATTTTGGAACATTTTTACCACTTTAAGAAGAAACTATACTTTTCACTGTCAGTCTCCTGTCTTTCCATAGCCCCCCTGTCCCAACCCTAAGCTATCACTAATCTGTGTAATAATGTCTCTATAGATTTTCCTATTCTGGACATTTCATATCACCATATGTGGTTTTTGTAACCAGTTTTTTTTTTTTTTTTAAGATTTTATTTATTTATTTGACAGACAGAGATCACAAGTAGGCAGAGAGAGATGGGAGGAAGCAGGCTCCCCACTGAACAGAGAGCCCGATGCAGGGCTTGATCCCAGGAACCTGAGATCATGACCTGAGCCGAAGGTAGAGGCTTAACCCCCTGAGCTACCCAGGCACTCCTAACCAGTTTTTTTAATTTGGCATAATATTTTCAATGTTCTATTATATTTCTACTATAGTCTACTATATCCTATTATGTTCTATTTCATGTTCTATTATACTTCAGTATTTCATCCCTTTTTACAGCCAAATATTATTCTGTTGTGTGGATTTACCACATTTTCTTTGTCCATATACCAATTTTAGTTGTTTCCATCTTTTGCCTATTATGAATAATGTTGCTCTGAACATTCATGTACAAGTTTTTGTGTGAACATATGTTTTCATTTCTTTTGGGTTTATACCTAGGAGTAGATTTCTTTTATTACTGTATATGGGATTAGGATGTATACCATTTATAACCACTTCTAAGTACCACTATAGCTTATATTTAGGTAACCTTTAGAAAGTGGGGGTTTCCCGGACGTTTTCTTCAAAAGCATTCTTTTCATAGATTCTGCACCAGATGATATATGGATATATTAAGTAATATCTCCTCAAATAAACATTTCCTATTTTATAACTGGGATGTTTGTTGCTGTAATGAGCAATAAAACCATTTATATCTGTGTTTTAAAAAAACCTCATTAAATCCTGCTTACTTTTAAACATGTTCTGTTTGGTTTGCGTTTATAACTCCATACTCTTTCAAAGTTTTATAGTTATTTATGGGAGAGTTATACTATGGGATGGTGGGATGCCAAATTTGTAGTTTCAAAAGACAAAGATAATAGTGAGAGGATTATTATTTAGGAAAAGATAATAAAAGCTTTATGCTAGTACATATGCATTACATGTCTCTAATTTTGTCTCTTTGGGCTTCTCTCATGTATAAAATCAAGTGGCAAAGAGATTCCTGAAGATAAGAGAGTTGGACTTTTCTGAATAATTATTTCAGTGGCAGGATATAGAACAGAGCAATAGCAAATAGTTTCTTTCCTCAATCCCCAAAACCAAAGTTAGAACTACAAAGTCTTAGTTTAGTTTAGTTTAGTGTTTCTAAAATCAGCAGAAACTGTGAGCTGTCCATATGGTTCCAAAGATTTGGACTCTAAAATAAAGATTCTGTTTTTTAAAAAATCAAAGTCCAGGATCAGATAGATTGCAAGGTGGATTTTACCACACATTTAAGGAAGGGTTCATATGTACTCTCCTTAAACTATTTCAAAAAATAGGGGCGCCTGGGTGGTTCAGTGGGTTAGAGCCTCTGCCTTCAGCTCAGGTCATGATCTGTGGGTCCTGGGATCAAGCCCTGCATTGGGCTCTCTGCTCAGCGGAGAGCCTGCTTCCTCCTCTCTCTCTATCTGCCTCTCTGCCTACTTGTGATCTCTGTCAAATAAATAAATAAAATCTTTAAAAAAAAACTATTTCAAAAATAGAAGAGGAAGAAGAGCTCACAAAGACATTCTATGTGGCCAGCATTATCCTGATACCAAAACCAGACAAAGACAACACACACACACACACACACACACACACAAAACCACACACAAACTATAAGCCAATATCTTTGAAGAACACAGATGCAAAAATCCTTAACAAAATAGCAAACCATTCAATAATACATTAAAAGGATTATCGCCACAATCAAGTGGGATTTATTCTGGGGATGCAAGGATAATTTAATATTTGCAAATCAATCAATGTGATAAACTACATGAACAAAATGAAGAATAAAAATCATGTGATCATCTTAATAGATGCAGAAAAACATCTGACAAAATTTAACAACAGTTCATGATAAATACTCTCAATAGTGTGAGTGGAGGGAATATACCTCAACCTAATAAAGGTCATGTATAAAACACCCACAGCTAACATCATACTCAATTGGGAAAAACTGAGAGCTTTTCTCTAAGATCAGGAACAAGACAAGGATGTCCATTCTCACTACTTTTATTCAACATAGTACTGGAAGTCCTAGCCACAGCAATCAGAAAAGCAAAAGAAAGAGTCATCTATATTGGTAAGGAAGAAGATAAGCTGTCACTATTTGGAGATGACTTGATACCATACATAGAGGATCCTAATGACTCCACCAAAAAACTATTAGAAGTAATAACTGAAGTCAGCAAATTTGCAGGACACAAAATTAACCCCCAGAAATCAATAGTATTTCTGTATACTAAGAATGAGTAGCACCAATAGGAGAAATTACAAAAACAATTCTATTTACATTTGCACCAAAAAGGATAAAATACCTAGGAATAAACTTAACCAAGGAAGTGAAAGACCTATACTCTGAAAGCTATAAAACACTGATGAAAGAATTGGAGATGACAGAAACAAACGGAAAGATATTCCATGCTCATGGATTGGAAGAATGAGTATTGTTAAAATGTCCATACCACCCAATGTCCAAACAGTCTACAGATTCAGTGCAGTCACTCTCAGAATACTAAGAGCATTTCTCGAAGAACTAGAACAAGTAATACTAAAATTTTGATAGAACCAAAAGGACCCCAAATAACCAAAGCCTTCTTGGGAAATAAGAACAAAGCTGAAGAGATCACAATCCCAGGTTTTAAGATATACTACAAAGCTTTAGTCAAAACAATATAGTGCTAGTGTAAAAACAGACATACAGATCAACGAAAGAGAATAAAGAGTCCAGAAATAAAGCCATATTATTATGGTCAATTAATCTATGACAAAGAAGGCAAGACTATAATATGCAATGGGAAAAGTCTCTTCAACAAATGGTACTGGGAAAACTGGACAGCTGCAGGCGAAAGAATGAAATTGGACCACTTTCTTATACCATTCACAAATATAAACACAAAATGGATTAAAGAGGTAAATGTGAGATCTGAAACCATAAAATTCCCAGAAGAAAACATAGGTAGTAATTTCTTTGATAGTGGCCATAGAAATGTTTTTCTTGATATGTCTGTTCTAGCAAAGGAAACAAAAGCAAAATTAAACTATTGGGACCACATAAAAATAAAAAGCTTCTACACAGTGAGGGAAACCATAAACAAAACAAAAAGACAATGTATTGAATGGGAGAAGGTATTTACAAAAGATATATCTGATAAGGGGTTAATATTCAAAATATATAAAGAACTTATACAACTTAACACCAAAAAAAAACCCCCCAAATAATCTAATTAAATATGGGCAGAGGATTTGAATAGACATTTTTCCAAAGACACAGACACATCAAAAAATGCTCACCATCATCAAGGAAATTTGCAAGGAAATGCAAATTAAAACAAAATGAAATATAATGTTTTGGCTCTCAGAATGGCTAAAATCAAAAACATAAGAAATGATAAGTGTTGGTGAGGATGTGGAGATAAAGGAACCCTTGGGCACAGTTTTTGGGAATGCAAATTGGTGAAGCCTTTGTGAAAAACAGTGTGGATATTCTTCAAAAAAAAATTAAAGGTAGAATTACTGTGTGATCCAGCAATTCTACTACTGAGTATTTACTCAAAGAAAATGAAAAAACTAACTCAAAAAGATACATGCACCCCTATGTTTACTGCAGCATTACTTAAAATAGCCAAGATATGGAAGCAGTTCAATTGCCCATCAGTAGACAAATGGATAAGAAGAGGCAGTATATCTATATATATACCTATATAGATATAGATATATAGATATGAAATGGAATATTTTGTAGTCATTTATAAAAGGATGAGATCTTGCTATTTGTGACAACATCGATGGGCCCAAAGTCTATTATGCTGAGTGCAATAACTCAGACTGAGAAAGATAAATACCATATGATTTCACTCATATGTGGAATATAAAAAACACAAAGCAAGTAAATAAGCAAACAAACAAAAAGCAGAATCAGACAGTAAGTACAGAGAACAGATTGATGGTTGCCAGAGGGAAAGGGATGGGGGATGGGCAAAGTGGGTGGAGAGGGGTGGGAGATACAGGCTTCCAGTTACCACCAAAAGAATAAGCCACAGGAATAAAAGGCGCAGCATAGGGTACATAGTCAATGATATTTTAGTAGCCTTGTACGGTGACAGACGGTAACTACACTTGTGAGCATAGCATAACAGAAGTTGAATTACTGTGTTGCACGCATGAAACTAATGTGACACTATGTCGATTATACTCAAAAATGTTTTTTAAAAAAAGATTTAGGTTGTTGAAAGACATTGAAAGGAAAACTGAAGAGTGGGGAGTTATAATATTCTACCTAGGTTTTTATTTCTTTAGTTATAGCTTAATAACGGAGAGCCATGTGACATAGAAAAATAATTTATAATAATTTTATAAGGCTGGGGTTTAGTGTTCTTCCTCTTCCATTTACTAGATGTGTGGGTTTTGGTCAGATGCTTTAACTTCTCTGTCAGAGGAGGAATTAAATTGTTACTCATGTCACAGAATTATTATGTAAGTCAAATGAAATTAAATTTGTTGTAGTCTTTTCATAAACAACAAAAGTTACTATGGAAGTAAAGAATTAGATTTTATTATACTCAAAAATTGACTAAAAACATGTTTATTTCTTTTTAACTCTATCCATAAGAACTAAAATTTTTATGCTCTGATCCGTTGTCGTTGTAATCCCATAATCCATAACCCCAGTAACTCTACAACCTAGCCATTGCCACAGTATGTTTTAATTGCCAGTGAAGTCACTAGGAAGGAATAAATTTGACTGTGGGATTTGCAATGTGATGGCAAGTTTCACACAGCTCTTATACTTAGGCCCGAAGTTCAATTTCAGAAGCTAATCCATTTCTTATCAGAATTAAACCAGCAGCAGGTCATGCTGCCTTCCCATGCCTAGAAGAGTCAGCTTTTGTGATAGAGTACTTTATTAGAGATTGCATCGATATCTGCCTTAAATTATATATAGATATATAAATTAAATATATAAATAATACATAAACATATACGCAATATTTAAGGTAAAATTATTTTGGTATGTTGGGAAACATTCGACAAAATAGAATTGTAGCTGTATTTTGGCACTATTCAACCCTTTAATGAACATTTATTGAGTGCAAGACAGTGTGTTATGGCACTGAATAAAACCTACGCTCATGGGCTCCACAGTTCAGTGAGGGACGAAGGCATTAAAAAATGATCACACAATTAATTAATGACACCAGAGGTGACTCCGATGTGGGAAGAGACAGTTGCTATATGAGTTTATGACAGGGGCCCAAAGCTTGTTTGAGTCGAGGATGGACTTTTTGGTCGGAGTGGCACTTTCAACATGAACTCCACGAGGATGCGGAGTATGGGAGTGACTTTATTTGATCCGGTAGAGGCTTTTACAAGGAGCCTTTGGCAGGTGTGGGGAGAGAAGGTTGAAGTGGGTAGAGTATGTGGCACGAAGAAAAAATATGGGGTTATTGCAACAGTTTTCCAAGTGTATGGTGTTTTGGACTTTTGTTTGCACTGATTTTTGCAAACTACTAGTCATCTTAATTTCACCAAAGTTATGGCCCAAAAAGTCTCATTAGCTTGTTTCCTGTCTTCTTTCCCAGGCTCTTGAAGTCTTGATTTCCAAGGCCCTTCTATTAATCCACTTCTAAAATAAATTTTGTTTGTTTTAACCATAAGCTTATCAAGGGTGGTCCAAGGTAACTTTCCTAATTTTCGTAGTACCGTGAAAGGACAATGTGTGGCCAGTTAATGTTTTGTTTTGTCATGCAATGAAGAAGAAAGAAAAATTATAGTGGTGAAGATTGTAGGAAATATGGCAAATAGTCCATTTTTCTTGAACTCAGGAGAAATATTCCTTTACAAAAGTGACTTTCCTCTTCAAAAATGCTAGCTGAGCTAAAGATCGTTGAACTTAAATAACGTTTTTCTCTTAGCAAACTTCTTTACGCTTGTGGCTTTTATAAGAACTTGGAATTAGAAGAATTTTAACTTCCTAACTTAGAATATTTCATTTTGATTATCACATTAATATGGAAAAACCTCCCAGATCCTTATTTCCATACACCAGAAATCTAAAATCCTGTATGACCTTTTATGACCTGACTCTGTATTCCTAAGTCCCCATATTCCTTTAATAACCCTGGCCTTCAGGTATAGATTCATGGACATAGAGTTCTCAAACTTGAGAATAGTTTTTCTTTAATTGCTCAGGCTTGAGGTTATATGTAATGTTTAAAGCTTTCTGAGATAGGAGTCTAAACCCTTGTACTCAAAGTGTGGTGCATGGGGACAATGTCAGCATTCCTTGGGAGTTTGTGTGAAGATCAGATCCCACTCCAGACCTGTTGACCTTGCATTCTAGCAAGATCCCAAGGTGATTTGTGCTTGATCCTGTCCTCAACCCACTGCAATCTGATCTTCCCTCTTTTACTTTTTGTCATACTACTAAATGTCCTTTCTGAGGCTCCAGTGACTTTTTATTCAGTGCACAGAATTTGAAACCAATGTGCATTTGAATAAGACTTAAAAAAAAGATATAAAATTAAAAAAGAAAAGAAAAGAATATAACAACCAAAATTGGGTAATAGAGGGCAGGAAGGTGCTCAGAGGAGATAGATTTTCATCTTCATTCTTAATGTGGAGCCAACCGTTTTCCTAAAATAGAGAATAAAGTTTGACTTTTTTTTTTAAGATATTGTTCAAAATTAATAAATAAAAATGATAAATATTACCACTTGAAAAACAAAACATCTTGGTGGGAAGACCAGGCTTTGAAGTCAGACTGCATGGTTTTGAATTCCTGCTCACTTCCTGGCTTCGATATCTTGAGCAATTTTCATAGAACTTTCTAGTTCTCACTTTTCTCTTTTGTAAAGTGAAATGATATTAGTATCTACTTCATAAGGTTGTGAATAGTAAATGGAATAATGGATCTAAAATGCCGAGCAGTAAATGATCAGTAAGTGTAATTAATATTGTCCTTAAAAAAAAAAAAAAAAAAAAAAAAAAGCTCATACTTTCTCTTTGTGTTTGTTTTTGCCAGTTCCAAAGGAGCATGTTCATGGTTAGTTGGTGCCAGCAACACTGTCTGTCATTCAGCTGGGATCATATGACCAGATATGATCTTATCCAGTCTTGACTACTCCTTTCTTTTCAAAATGCGCTTCTGTTTTGCCCGCATGTTCTCACTTCTGATTTTTCTGCTATTTCTGGCAGCTCTTTCTCTGTCTGCTTGAGCTCATCTTTCTTTACCTAGCCATTAAATGTTGGGATTTCTGCCCTAAGCTCTCTTTCTCTTCTCACTTGTCACCCATGCCTCTCTAGGCAATGTCATCCACTCCCATGACTTCATCACCCATACATTTCAACAAATATTCATTAAGGCTGACACTGGTGCCCAACATTCTGCTGGGCACTTGAGATGCAGACGTGCATAATGCATCTTCCTACCTTCAAGGAGGCAGACAGGGAAACAGACGATCGTTCTTGAGAGTAGGTGTGATACAAAGAGTGTGTGCTCTGGAAGATATAAATTTGTGGGGGTCTGGCAAGTCATTCTGGAGGAAATGTTAAGGTTCTTTAGATTTAGACTTTTTTCCCCTTGAATGATTTGCAGGCATTGTATACTCAATGTATTTGTAAATTATCTATTGTAACAGTCAGGATAGGCTGTGCTGTCCTGTATAACAAAAGTAATCCTAGAATAATAGTGGTAATTTCTCCATGGTGTTACAAGTCCTTTGCGAATGGCATGGGGGCTTTACTCATTGAAGTCATTCTGGGACTAAAGTGATGGGCCAGCCATCATCTTGCACCTATGCAAGTTATTGTGCCTGAGAAAAAGGAAAAGAGCCCTGGAGATTCTTTTTTTTTTTTTTTTAAGTGTATGATACAGTATTATTAACCACAATCACCAGGTTGTACACTAGATGCCCAGAACGTATTCATCTTATAACTGGAAGTTTATACCCTTTGACCAATGTCAAAAAAGTCCAGAGACAGGGAATTAGGTCAAAGAATGTAACCCATGCATGTGTCTTAGTAGAATGCGAGAGAATTGAAAATTTTTGATCAATAGCACTAATGATTACCACTTCTTTCTCAGTGTAGGGGTGGGGGGAGGGTCCCTTCAGATACACTGTAATTCAAACCAGAAACCTGGAAGGGACCTCTGACTTGTTCCCTGTCACTCACAATTTTGCCTCTGAAAACTCTCTTCCAAATGTTACCTTTGTCTTGGTTGCTTTTGCCTTGGGTCAGGCCATACTCTTTTCTCAGTGGGACTGTTGCAGTTGCCTTCTTATTATCCTCCAGACTTGACCCCATTCCAGCATCATCCTGCTGCCGCAGTAATCATTCCATTGTGCCACCCCATCTAAGATCCTTCAAAATTCTTCACTTAAGAACAATTCCAGGACTTTAACAGGAACTACTCTTCACAATGTGGCTGCTTCTCCTTCTCCCGCTTTTCCTCCTGCCAGTCCCCTGTGTGCTGGCTGTATTTAATGACCTGCTGCTGGGCTTTGCATATCTTCCCCTTTGTTCCATCTAGAAAGTTCTCCATTCCCTATTACCACACCCCTTCTTCCTCACAAATGCTTTGCTCAAACCTACACAGTCGTTAAATATCTTTTAAGATTTCTATTGAGGATGATTCTCCCCTAAGAAACCTTTTCTGACTTTCTCAAATGGCATGACAGCTACTTCTCTACTTTCTGTCACCAGATTGCCTTATGCATATCATTCTCAAAGCCCTTGTATCATGGTTTGTATTTTTAGACTACATGCCTGTTTCCCTCAACTAATCTATAAACATCTTGATGATAAGAAGCTCTTACTAAATGTTGTGTTTTCAGCAGAGAGTAAATACAAAGTTCCTGGCACATAGAAAATGCCAAGTAAATGTGTTACCACATGGCTTGAGATGTAAAGATAAGGAATTACTTTTAAACTCATATCATAGGAAGATAATTTTTTCTCCATGCATTGGATGGTTGATTTTTTCCAACTTGTACAACTTGTTCAAAGTGTGAAGTGTGTGTGGGTGCCTGTGTATATGTGTGTATCATGTCCCAGCTCAATTCTTGGGTAAGTTAAATAACTCTTGAAGGCTTTATTTTCCTTCTCCCTGAAACTCTGTAAAGAGCTAGTGATGGCATCTGTTTCAAAAGATTGTTGGAAAGCCAGCTCTGTAGATGCCTATAGTAAATATCCTTAACAAGATGCCTATGTTAGTTTCCTATGACTGCTGAAACAAATCAAGTTAACTTAGTAACTTAAAATGACATAAATATATTAACTTCGAGTTATGGAGGACAGAAGTCCAAATAGCACTGGGCTAAAAGTAAGATATTGGCAGGACTGTATTCCTTCTGGAGGCTCTAGGGTACAGTCTGTTTCCTATCTTTCCCAGCTCCTGGAGGCTTCCTGCATTCCTTGGCTTGTGGTCTCCTTCCATGTGCAAAATGAGCAATGGTCCATTGAGTCTGTATGCGGCGTGGCTCTGATGCATACCCACTCACCTCCCTCTTCTGCTTAGGAAAACCCCATGACCATTTAAGCCATACAACCTTGATCAGTGTGGCCTTGCATTAACTTGGCATGAAAGAGCTCCCCACTTCATTCACTCCAAAAGTAGGTTAAGTGATTCACTTTTGAACATTTCCTTAGCCATTTTTGTTATGTGGGTTGCATTTATTGTAAGTGAAAACCGGTATTTATTTAAGAGTACCTGAGTAATCCTAGGAAGGCAGTTTTACTCTCATGACTATCATTATGTAGTAATGACTAAAAGTTATTGAGAACTTACTATGTGCCAGGACCTGTTCCAAATGTGTGTGTGTGTGTGTACGTGTGTATATACAGAGAGAGACTAATTTGATCCTAATGACCAGTCCCATGAGGGCAGGGCCTTTTATTTTCCTTATTTTATGGTATTTGAGAGTTTTCCCAAAGTTTCAGGGCTGGTAAGTACCAGAGATGGGATTGAAATCCAGGGTGGTCAGGCTGTAGGACCTTCACTTTGAACCACAGCACTATAAAAATAGGAATGTAGGAAGGATGGGGCAAAATGGGAAGAATGAACCCTCCACTTTGGGCTAATAACCCTCAGCACTTTTATAGCTCATCATGGTATAGCCTGAGGGCATTCAGTCTTACTGAGTTCTAATTTTTGTTCTTTAAAAAAAAAAAGCATCATAGATGACCAACTGTGAGTTGAGAGTTGGTGGGTTTCCAGAGATGCTTGAAAATGAATTGTCTAATGAGTTCAGGCTTTTTAGGTAGGTCCTTAGGTGTGTTTCCTCCCACTCTCTGTCAGTTGGTTGGTCTGTCTGTCTCTCTAAAATTGTACTCGAGGAACAGTAACTCCAACCACTACCCTATATCATGGATTACTTTTGCCTTTTTATCTATTCTGCCAACTTGCTTTGATATGTGAGTTTAAGAGCAGGGAAGCTGAATATTTTTTTTTTCCAAACCATTTTTTTTTGAAGATTTTATTTATTTATTTGACAGAGACACAGCAAGAAAGAGAGCACAAGCAGGGGGAGTGGGAGAGGGAGAAGCAGGCTTCCCACTGAGCAAGGAGCCCAATGCAGGACTCGATCCCAGGACCCTAGAATCATGACCTGAGCCGAAGGCAGCCACTTAATGACTGAGCCACCCAGGTGCCCCGGGAAGCTGAATTTTTGCAGAAAGTTGTTATCCAAGTCAGTGTTTCCTAAGAAAGTCCATGTTTTCAAGAACCTCTTAAGTAGAGAGATGCATTTAACACTTTCGCCACTGTGGTTAGATGAAAAAGGTAAAGGAAAGATTATTAATATGGCTGATCACTATAAACAAAATGTGAAGAACAACTGTTGACATATTTCATAGGGGAAGGCACTCCTTTTTAAGTGAGTTATTCAGGGTTGTAACTGTGAGGAGTTGGCATTTGCCAAAAGTCCATTGACAGAGCTGGATGTTGATTCAGAGGGTTAGCATCATAAGTCAATCACCTTTATGGGCTTTCAAAGTCCATGATAGCCACATTAGTGGAATTCACAAGTTACTGCGAAAAGGCTATTTATGTCAAAATAAGTAACATTGAGAGCAACTACATAAATGGATGAAAATAAAATCATATCTAATTGATTCATACATTCTTCTGTATGAAAGAAATACATATTACACATATTATACAGTCCTCAAGTCTATCACATTTAAGATGACTTTAATATTGACTCAGAATCACACGGACGTTTTGGAAAGTGTGTTACCTGCACCACATGGTCACGATTGAGCTTTTGTGCTGCACTGTTTTATTTAGAATCTTTCGGCAGATGAAACTGTTGACCTTAGTTAGCTAGAAAACAGCTGCTTTTCTATTTTGATTTGTAGTTAATGTTTTCCAAGTGTCAAGCACATGTAGAGAAATTTTTTCCATAGACTGATATTAAACATTTTATTTATATTTCTCTTATTTTTAATGGTCCGTGGACTGTTTGGCAAAGTAAGAGCCAATAAGAGCATTCATTGTAAATTCCTTTAGGAGAAAAAAAAAAAAAAAAACCTCCCTCGGGTATTTCTATAATGAATCAATATCACATTTGTTTATTTTAGTGACATACTCAATTATAGTGCTATATTCTGGAAACAGTCTGTTGTCTATTTTTACTAAGTTAAAAATACATCATCTCTTTCAAAGTTTTCAGGAGTTTCTGCCAAAGCCAAAGCTAGGTGATTTCCAGTATCTTAGGTTTGACTATTTTGTCAATGAATGAATACCTCAAGAAAGTGACAAGTTGATAATCTTAGTTTAACGACTACATCATATTGATTATATTATATTTATATTTTCTGGTCAAAGATGAAGATAATTTAGTTTCTTCTCTCAGTTTTTCTAGAATTAGAGTTTTACTTTGGGGGGTTTTTATGATATAGTGTTGGTAAACATATGGGCCCTATTATTTTTATTTATCTGTTATGCATAGGTCACTGAAATTTGGAAAATGTGGAGGGATGTAAGGCTAAAGCTAAGCAAGTACAATTGTCCTTTGGTGGCAGATAGCAGAGATATGAAAAGCTTGTGCCTTGGGTACTAAAGATCATAAAATGATTTTTGAAATTGAGAACCTGAGAAAAGAGGATGGAAACACTGTAAGATTTGCCACATCTCATTTATTTGTTGTGAGTCTCAGGTGAGGTGGAATTGCCCTAAATTCTTTGGGCATGGGGACACCGAGATGGAGACTCAGTTTCTCTACCTGAAGCTTTTGAGAAAGCAGTAGTCTCTCACAGAGTTAGGGTACTCATGGTAGAAGAGAAACCCTCTTGGTTGTCCCAGTGAAGTGAGTAGTTTTGCTAGCTATCATCTTTCTCTTTGTGTTTGCCTCGGTGGAATGAAACTTGGGAAAGTAGCTCTAGAGTTTTCTTAATGGATTTTTTTTTAAATGAATACTTCTAGTAATGTATCAAAATATCTTTTTTTTTTTTTGTCTTCCAGGAACATTAAAAAAAGCCTATTTTAAATCAAATGGGAGTGAACCTTTGGTCACTGATGGTGAAGTTCAAGTGTCTGATATTATTGCTACAAATACAATTTGCAGCAAGAGCACTGTGACATCTGCTACGCATCCCGATCAACACATTCCAGCCTGGACCACAGATGCTTCTCTCCCAGGGGACCAAAATCACAAGAACACAAGTGAGTCTGAGGGTGCTGAATACTCGTGCCCTTTAATGTCTGCAGAACCCACAGATGGACTTTTAAGTGTGGCAACCAGTGCTCTTAACTCAACAATCACTTGCAGGTCACACAGGCAAAACTCCATTCTCTTATCTGGCAAACGTAACTATTGACTATTAACTATGTGCTATGTCTAAACATGAAGTGCCATCAGCTCAGCTGTCCAGAGAGGGAGAAGGGTAAGAAATGAAAATGTATCAATGCCATTCAACATTTCTGAGACGTACTGCTTGCTCCCATCCAATGGTATGGATTTTATGGTGGTTCACCTCAGAAAATTTGTGTTTCTGTCTTGAAGTTTTTTAAAATTTTATTTATTTATTTGACAGACAGAGATCACAAGTAGGCAGAGAAGCAGGCAGAGAGAGGGGGAATCAGGCTCCCCACCGAGCAGAGAGCCTGATGCGGGGCTCGATCCCAGGACCCTAGGATCATGACCTGAGCCGAAGGCAGAGGCTTTGACCCACTGAGCCACCCAGGCGCCCCTGTCTTGAAGTTTTAAGTTACTTATTTTGAAATGGTTAAATGAAGAAGAAAGTGAAGTTATTTATTTTGTTGTTGGTGCCTTGGGAAAAGGATCTGAATTCTATGATAGAATGTCAATGATTTAATGGGAACTATCCCCCCAGTTGGCATTTGAGGTGCTCATGTGTTCTTTTTACCTTTTTTCCCTCTTCTCCTTCTTTTTTTTTTTTTAAAGATTTTATTTATTTATTTGACAGAGAGAGATCACAAGTAGGCAGAGAGGCAGGCAGAGAGAAAGAGGGAAGCAGGCTCCTCACAGAGCAGAGAGCCCGATGCGGGGCTCGATCCCAGGACCCCAAGATCACGACCTGAGCCGAAGGCAGAGGCCTTAACCCACTGAGCCACCCAGGCGCCCCAACCCTCTTCTCCTTCTTTTATTGGCTGTGCAATTTACTTTATGTGTTGGTGACTGACAATCACATCTTGAGGAAAATGGCGTCTACTAGAGGACAAATGGATCTGTCAGCTATTCCAGAACAAGAGTTGGAAGAGAGAGAGAGAGGACAGAGTGTGGAAATGGGACCAGTTAGACGGTGGCAGGCAATATGCTCTGGAATGTGGTTCTATTTCTCAGTATCCCTCAGATTTTTAGTAAAGGCATTAAGCTTCCAAGAATACTGGTGGGGGAAAAGTTGTGGGTAAAGTGTCCCAAGAGCTTTGGCTCTGATCCAGTTAGTGCCGGCAAAACATAATCAGAGCACAGTCACTGTAAGAACTGCAGTTGTTTTAATTCTTTTTTTTTTTTTTCTACAGATTTTATTTATTTGAAGTGGCGCTTGGGTGGCTTAGTGGGTTAAAGCCTCTGCCTTCAGCTGAGGTCATGATCCCAGGGTCCTGAGATCGAGCCCCACATTGGGCTCTCTGCTCAGCGGGGAGCCTGCTTCCCCCTCTCTCTCTGCCTGCCTCTCTGCTTACTTGTGATCTCTGTCTGTCAAATAAATAAATAAAATCTTTTTTAAAAAGATTTTATTTATTTGAGAGAGAGAGAGAGAGAGAGAGAGCACAAACAGGGGGAGGGGCAGGGGGACAAGCAGACTCTGTGCTGAGTGCAGAGCCCAACATGGGGCTCATTCCTAGGACCCTGAGATCATGACCAGAGCCAAAGTTAGATGTAACTGACTGAGCCACCCAGGTATCTCTTAATTCTTATTTTCTACTTCCTAAAACAAGATTATATGGTTGAAAATTGTATGAAGCCCATCCATTCATGGTCATTTTCTTGTTTGTTCCTGCCTCTTTCATGAAAACCCACAAAAGGCAATCACAGTCTTGGACAGAGTATTAATTTTCTTTCTGAGCCAGGAGGGAAGGATTAAGCTATCTTTTAGCTAGCAAAGCAGAGGTTTGTCAGGGTCTGAAGAAAAGCAGAATTATCCTATTGCTCTAGCTTCAAAGAAACTGTTTGGATTTCATTGTTTCACATAGCACTTATGTATTAACTATTTCTTATGCTTGGTGTTCACCAGTGATTAATACAGATCCGTGTTTATTAACCTGACAGTAATAACTGTAAACCCAAATTATGTGCAGCAAAATTTGTTTTCCTGGTGAGTTTGATTTTGAAGTTTTAAAGATTTTATTCATGTTTTAAGCACTTCATTACTCTTCAGGACAGGGATTTTCATCACAAGTGCAGAAGTCATTTAAGCAAACACTCAGCCCCATTAATGTGGTTGCAATTACGGCAATTGTTATTTTCTTTTGCTAAGTGGATTTGTCTCTATTTTGAAAGTTTTGGGTCATTTGTTAAGATTCGAGTAGAGGAGGCAGACACATACTCTGAAGAGTAAATAGACATATGGTATTTGTTACTCAGTTTGGAAGCTTAATGGAGGTCTGTTTGACTTGTTTTCTCTTCCTATGGCTGGGACATTGCTTGAGAGTACGAAGGAAATTTGACGTGTAAAGGAAATCTAGGTGAAATTAGAATGGCTAAATGGAGAAAGGTAAAAAGCTTTGGATATGTGTCATTCCATGTCATTAATGTACTTGACAGTTAGCATGGAGCTTTACTGTCTGACCACCCAGACCCTCGATGGACCATCTGCATTAACTAAAAATATTGATGACAAGGGATTTGATAGTTTTTCATACATTTCAGTAGTATTGCTAACCTGTGATTATAGAGCTTTCGTTGTTTTGAGGGCATATTTAAATACTTTCTCTTGGGGCTCCTGGGTGGCTCAGTGGGTTAAAGCCTCTGCCTTCAGCTCAGGTCATGATCCCCGGGTCCTGGGATTGAGCCCCACATCGGGCTCTTTGCTCACCAGAAAGCCTGCTTCCCCATCTCTCTCTCTGCCTGCCTCTCTGCCTACTTGTGATCTCTGTATGTCAAATAAATAAATAAAAATCTTAAAAAAATAAATACTTTCTCTGTGGTCTTTACATATAATTAACTGATGAGGTATGCAGGACAGACAATACCATTTCAAGTAATGGAATTGAGGCTTAAAGACATTAAGTTGACATATACAATATCACTCGTCTAGCAAGGAGTAGGCATGAAATTGGGATTCCGATCCTGGGACTCCTAGACCAGTGCTCTTTCAAGCATTCCATACCTGCTTATGTAATTTCATTGCATTATTTGCAGTTGCAGAGCATATTTAAGCTCGGGGAGAGCAGTTTGTTTTGTCGACTGCACTATAAAATATTTTTTGAATGAAGAAGAGAAGGGAGTTGGGGGAAATTGGAGGGGGAGATGAACCATGAGAGACTGTGGGCTCTGAAAAACAATCTGAGGGTTTTGGCGGGGCGGGGGGTGGGAGGTTGGGGGAACCAGGTGGTGAGTATTACAGAGAGCACATATTGCATGGAGCATGGGGTATGGTGCATAAACAACGAATTCTGGAACACTGAAAAGAAATTTAAAAAATAAATAAAAATTGAAAAATTATTTATTGAATGAATAAAGAAATGAAATATAGTCATTTCAAAATTTTGATATCTGATTTATCACTTTTCATTAACAATATCTAATCATACTTCTGCACCTGATATGTATTTAACCAGTTTTACCTAAAGCATCATTTAATGACTTGTGTCAGTACTAACACCTAGCAGAGGATTCGCTTTTATACTTTTAAAAAAATGATTGGGCACCTGGGTGGCTCAGTGGGTTAAAGCCTCTGCCTTCGCTCAGGTCATGATCCTAGGGTCCTGGGATCGAGCCCTGCATTGGGCTCTCTGCTTGGCAGGGAGCCTGCTTCCTCCTCTCTCTCTGCCTGCTTCTCTGCCTACTTCTGATCTCTCTCTTAAAAAAAAAAAAAAAAAGATTGTCTAATTGACATGTCATTTTAGATTCCTGGCATATGTGAAGGCTATTTAAGTCCACTTAGGTCCAAAAATACAGTAGCCAGACATTCTGTTCTATCCAAATATCCTGGGTAGGAAAGCAAGGAGAGAATTCTGGCCAAAGGTACAAGGAAGTAGACTTTCCTTAAGACCTTTCCGCCTGAGGATCCTCAATATCAAGCCGAAGTATACTATAGTTTGTAAACTCTTAATCAGAATACCCCCCTGTTACACTGTGTGGCAGAGCTTTGTAAATGTAAAACAGGTTTTATGTGCATCTGTTACTTCTGGAGTTTCATTAGTTGCATTTGGAAACCCAGTTGTAATAATGGAAAGGGGAAGGTTCATTCTTAGCTTGCATGTTATATTTCAGCAAGGGATTTTTCTAGGTTGCATTTTGTAATTTCACTTTTTTGTTTTCACCTTTCTCCTTATAAATATTTAAACATAAATTCAGTATTAAGGAAAGGGAAAAAACTCTTTGACCAACCACGAGCTTTTGGGTTAAAGATAACATGGTACACAGTGAAGTAACCTAGAAACTCTGGGAATTAAAGTGACAAAAAGGTGGGGTAAGGTGCTAAAAGCTTCAGGTGTTCTGTTTTGTTATCATGCTCTTTGGTAACCAGCTCTGTAATCCTCTGTATCAGATGAAAATGTCTCATGCCTCTCATTCACTTTAATTTGTATTTATTTATTTATTTATTTATTAAAGATTTTATTTATTATTTGACAGTGAAAGACACAGCAAGAGAGGGAACCCAAGAAGGAGGAGTAGGAGTGAGAGAAGCAGGCATCTGATCAGGGAGCCTGATGCAGGGCTTGATCCCAGGACCCTGGGATCATGACCCTAGCCCAAAGCAGACAATTAACAACTGAGCTACCCAGGCACCCCTCTCATTCACTTTTTTTTTTTTTTTGCATACTTAACATTTTCTTTTTCTTTTTTTTTTTATTATTGTGTTATGTTAGTCACCATAAAATACGTCACTAGTTTTTGAAGCAGGGTTCCAAGATTCATTGTTTATGTATAATACCCAGTGCTCCATGTAATACATGCACTCCTTAAGACCCATCAGTAGGCTCACCCATCTCCCACTCCCATCCCCTCTAAAACCCTCAGTTTGTTTCTCAGAATCCACAGTCTCTCATGATTTGTCTCTCCCTCTGATTTCCCCTGCTTCATTTTTCCCTTCCTTCTCCTAATGTCCTCCATGCTATCCCTTATGTTTTACGAAAAGTGAAACTAAACGGTAATTGACTTTCTCTGCTTGACTTATTTCACTCAGCATAATCTCCTCCAGTCTTGTCCATGTTGATGTAGAAGTTGGGTACTCATCCTTTCTGATGGCTGAGTAATATTCCATTGTATATATTGACCACATCTTCTTTATTGATTCTTCTGTTGAAGGGCATCTCTGTTCTTTCTATAGTTTGGCTACTGTAGGCATTGATGCTATGAACATTCGGGTACAGATGGCCCCTCTTTTCACTACATCTGTATCTTTGGGGTAAATACCCAGTAGTACAATTGCTGGATCATAGAGTAGCTCTATTTTTAATTTCTTAAGGAATCTCCACACTGTTTTCCAAAATGGCTACACCAACTTGCATTCCTACCAACAGTGTAGGAGGGTTCCCCTTTCTCCACATCCTTTTCAGCATTTGTTGTTTCCCGCCTTGTTAATTCACTTTTTAAAAAAGATTTAGCACTGAAAACTTTGCACCAAAAGTGCCCTAATCACATGCTCAAAATTTGCTGAGTGTAGAAAACTTATACACCAGTTAAAAACCCTAAAGTTATTCTTTCTTCCTAGATTTCTGTTTGTAACATGGTATTTCTATTAGCTTGAAAGTGAGTTCTGCCAAGAGTATGGAGCTAAGGGGATCAGAGAATGTCTTGAAGTTTTGCCTGGATTACTATTCATCAGGCAACTCTACAAAGGGGGATTTGGGGAGAGGGAGTCTAACTAGACATCTGAAATCATGTTAAGTCCCTTCTCCTTTTTCCCTGACATTTTCTAATCTTATCATCAACAGAACACTGGATGTCTTCATTGTATTTTCCAGAAGTCAGTTCTGCTGTCCTCGGAGTAATGCGCTCACCTCTGTAGCTTACTGACTGTGGATTATTATGCTTTTTGGAGTGAGCATCTGTGCTCATCTGTGTAAATGGGGATAAGTGAATGGATTAAAGGTGCCCAAGAATTGTATCCTTAGCATTCCTTGGTTGTTGTTGGACAGCACTTTTCCATCTGAGGGACTCAGATGTATTCTGAGGATCCAAGAATTCTCTATAACAATTTCTTCAATATATGCTTTCATTTCAGTGATAATAAAGAAATAACTACTGTAAGCCTGATCTCAATAACCTGGAAACCACCTTTTAAAAATATTAACATATAATGTATTATTAGCCCCAGGGGTACAGGTCTGTGAATCATCAGACTTAGACATTTGACAGCACTCACCATAGCACATACCCTCCCCAAGTCCATAACCCAACCACTCTATCCCAGCCGCCACACCTCCAGCAACCCTCAGTTTGTTTCCTGAGATTGAGTCTCTTATGGTTTGTCTCCCTCTCCGGTCAGTCCCATCTTGTTTCATTTTTCCCTCCCTTCCCCCGACAAACCCCTGCCCTCCTGCCTTTCAAGTTCATCATATCAGAGAGATTATATGATAATTGTCTTTCTCTGATTGACTTATTTCACTTGGCATAATACCCTCTAGTTCCATCTACATCATTGCAAATGGCAAGATTTTGGTCTTTCTGATGGCTGCATTATATATATATACCACATCTTCTTTATCCATTCATCTGTTGATGGACATCTAGGCTCTTTCCTGGATAACCATTTTATAGCAAGTACTTACATGGAATTTTGGTGCCTGTATTTGAGTTTCTATTTATGATTTATGTGGCTGCTAAGCTGTATTGGCTAGATGTTTCCCAGCCATCAAGAAAGGGACGGAGGCAGACTTGATAGATATTTTTCTCAGTAGCGGAACTAAAGTATGTACCGGCTTCATGTACAAAGGGCACCTTCGTGGCAATTCAAACAGAGAAAAATGGTGACCCACTTGCTCAGCTGGGATATGGGATAGTATAAGCTTCCTAAATACAGAAGAACTTGTGACTCACCACCATACTTTTCATAGAATACTGTTAATATTATTCATGAAAATAATTAACTTAAATTTCATAAGTTTTGTAGTTTTGTTTCTATTTAAATTATACATATTAATTTTGTAGTTGTGCTAGATCAGTAGGCATAAATTATCTCTAATTATATAGACACCTGCATAACTTTCTCCCTGTAAGAATGCCTGTCACAACTTTCAGCTTGCAAAATACTGCTTTAGGGTGACAGAATTCTAGCTGTTGATGTCACATCCTCAGAAAAAGCAGGGAAGCTCTCTGACAAAGCTTCTTAACTTCTGTTGTGCCAAGGACTCCAAGGACCAAGGTAATCTGGTAAGGCTTCCAGGTGCCTACTCAGAATAATGTCTTGGTGCTTAAAGTAAATGATACAGAATCACAAAGGAAGGCAATTTTATTAAAATTCAGTTATCAAAATATTAGAAACAAAAATTCATGATACAGTAATTCATGTGTCTATTAAATAATGATATCTAGCCATAAATCAATAATGATAATTTTATGACAGGGATGAGCATAAATAATATTTTGAAATGTCTGCCATAGCTCCATGTTGATATGAAAATATCATGTATAATTTTAAATTTGTTTTTCTACATTTGTTGCCTACATTGATAATTTAAGTATTCTAAATTTCAGTTGGAGGTTAATGGAAATACAAATGCTATTTTTCTGCAATCCAGTTTCTTTAGAGACAATAAAAATTCTATGTAGGGATGACTAGGAGTCTTTTGATTATGATTAAGAGCACATACTCCAGATGAAATGTATATATTTTTTGTACCTGGGAGAGTCTAAGGCCCTCTCAAGCTTCTTCATTAGGAATTTACTACTCCAAAATTTACTGCTAGCCACCACTGTTGGACACCAATGTTCAAGTCCAGTTGGTTGCTGTCTTCTGTGTATTAAATTGTATTTTTCAGGCTTGAAGAATAGTTAATGAGATTCAGACATGGGCTTCTGGCTAGAATCAACATTTAATCAAGAACCAAGTGAAACATTTAAGTAATTGTTGAATGCTTTTCTGGTTAGCACGGTAGGTTCTAGTAAAGACCAGCACAATACTTGGGAGACTGAGAAAGGAAATTCAAAGTGTAGTAATGGACTCCTTCCTCCCCTCCATTCTTCTTTCCTTTCTCCTTATTTCATCTTTAGATGACTGTCCTTTGGAGGTACTGGGTTCTTTTCCAGAGAAACCAAACTCAATCACTTGGTGAGGTAGGCTTTTGAAAGGGGTAATGGATTGGTCACAGGTTCATTCTCCTTTGACTACAGCCCCGGTCTTGCCTTCTCAAAGATCTCTGGGTAAGACTTCCTGACCTTCTTTCCAAAATGAATCCTGCAATATTCCACAGGTGACATGTTCCCCCAAAAGCATTGTGCCTATAACATATTATTATAGCAAATGAGAATCAGTGTTAAATAGTTGTGTCAAAGGCTTGTGGTTCAAAATTTTCCTCTCCAGATTCATTATCATGGCTTTTTTCTTCAGGAAGAACAGCTCAATATCCTTGATCAGTATACAGAAAAAAGGAAAAAAGAAAAAACACAAACAAAAACCAAAAAACAGTAGCATGGTGATACTACATTGCAAACACAATCCTAATCCAATTGAAGGGTAAAAACGATCTTTTAAAAGCCCAATTCTCAGATAAAAGTTAAAAAAAGAAAACAAACCAACCTGCGTAATTTACTCTACTTTCTGGTTCTGAAAGAAAATTGGCATCGCGTATATTCTTTTTGCCTGAATCATTCAATTTGCTGACTGTCAGGTTTTTGGTTTTTCTACAATTCTGTGTTGAAGGCAAAAAACTAACAGTGGGAATCTGTTTGCTGTTACTTGTGCCTTTGGAGAATATGCCTTTTCACTTTCTTGTAGTTGAAATAATATGATAATGAATTTTGTAAGCCAAAAGCTTGAATCAATTTACATTTGATCCAAACCACTCCTTGTCTTTTATTGTTAACATATTTTATTCTTATATTTTGCTCCTCTGCATAATTAACATAATATTTGCATGTGGTGTTTGAATTATAAAACTTACAGTACTTGTTTATAATTATCTTAATTGGCATAAACTCATTCAGATGTTTATGTCTTCTTCCAAGCTTTATGAAACATCTTAATTTCTGAGAGTTTAGGATATTCTAGAAAGCACCATTTATTCTTCAGCATCTGTTTATTGGGTGCCAAGATCTGGAGTTTGGCTGAGTAGACTACAAAAGTGGATCAGATAGAAATCCTGTCCCTAAGTAGCCACTGTCTAGTAACTGCCTTGAGACATAAACAAACTGAGAAATTCTGTAAGAGAGGATCAGAGACAGAGGAAAACATGATCTATTTCAATTCTTATTTCTTTAAAAGATAAGATTGCTAATTCATCCCATATTTAAGCTATAGTAAGTACATCATTTTTCCAAACAATAAAGTTTTATTTATAAATATAAAAGTTAATTTTAGTTTAAAGGTTTGACCTGGATTTTTTTATTTTTAATGAGATTATACTGTATGATTATTAAATTTAAAAACATAGTTATAATATTACCTTAGATAATTTAAAACAAGTCTATAGTTTTCAATTTTATGGAAAAGCCAACCTTGCTTTTACAGATACTATTGAGAATTTTATCACCTTAGGATGTGGGAGGTCTAGAATTATACAATTTCTTCCTTGAAATTTCTTTCCAATCTTTCATTGTATATTAAGTAATCAACTCACAGAGTTTGTTTCTGCTTTGGTTATGTTTAGAAATATGTACTGGACAGAGGATATGCATTTTAAGAAAATGATTTATGATAACTTGATGGCCATTAAGCCATCATGTGTTTCCATATTACGTATCCTTTAAAGTCAACAGAAATGTTTAAAAATAAATAATATGAGAGGGTTACCATGGGAAAGAAATGAACTAAGTTTTTGCTTGTTTTAGAGTTTGGGGATTGGCCAGGTGGCCGTGTTATAGCCAATCTTGAGAGACAGTAAAGCAAGTAGTGTGTGGGAACCATCATGCACCATCAATATTCAGGTGGGGAACCGTCACTCCTTCCTTATTTCCTACTTCTCCCTTTGGGAATGGGGATGTCTGTCCTCTGCCTGTCCCACTATTATATTTTGGAAGGCCATAACTTACCTGGTTTCACAGTTTCACAACTGGAGAGGAATTTTGCCTCAGGATGCATTGTGCTTTGAGTCTCACCCACATCTGATTTAGATAATATTTAGATAAGACTCTGGACTTGAGACTTTGGAGTTGACATTGGAATGACTTAAGACTTTAGGACTTTGGGGATAGAATGAATATATTTTGCATGTAAGAAGAACATGAATTTTGGGGTACCAAGGGTAGAATATTATGGGCTGAATCTTTATATTCCTCTATAAAACTTATATGTTGAAACTTTGACACCCAATGTGATGGTATTTGGAGATGGGGACTTTGGGAAATAATTAGAGCTAGAGGAGGCCATGAGGTGGGAGCATCATGATGAGATTGAGTGTCCTTTCTTATAAGAGGAGACACCAGAAAACTTGCTCTTTCCATGCTAATGCAAAAAAGAGGTCGTGTGAGCACACAGTGAGCACACAGTGAAAAGACATCCTCTGTAGCCCCAGGTGAGAGCTTTCATCAGAAACCCGCCATGCTGTCACCTTGATCTTAGACTTCTAGCTCCAGAACTGTGAGGAAATAAATTTTTGCTCTTTAAGCCACCCACCCGGTCTATAGTAGACTAATACAAATCTCACGTATAAATGCAAAGCTATTAAATAAAATGTTAACAACCAAATCCATTAACACCTAAAATTATATTGCATTTTAACAAAATAGGCCTTATTGTGGAAATGCAAGGATGGCTTAATATTAGACATGTTATTTGTATGTCTCCTCATCTAATTAATAAAGTAGATTTCTTTTATTGGTCATCTCAATTGCTGAAGCAAAAGCATTGGTTAAAATTTGACACTAAACAAGGAAGAAAATGTCTTTAATCCAATAATGAGTATCTCTCAAAAATCTGGATGCTTTGACATTATTTGTAATTCCAGAAGAATAGAAATATTCTAAATGTCCATTAGGAGGGAACTGTTAAAAAAAAAACAAAAACATGGGATAGCCAAGCAATAGTGTATGATACATCTGTGAAGATAATGAGGTAGATCTCTGCACACTGGTAGATTTCTACTACAAGGTGCAAAACAGTGTATAAAATATGCCATGTTTTGTGTGATAAATTGGGAAGGGGAAATTTATTTATTTACTTATTTTAAAATATAAACGGAGGATACACCAAACACTAATAAAAATGTTTTTTGTTTTTGTTTTTGTTTTTTTTGCTGAAGAAGGACAGGAAGGAAGTGACGGGATGCAATTAAGACATGTTCAGGTGAATCTCTCTTGTAGTTTTGATTTAGAATCAGGTAAATAACTCAATAAACAATTATGCCAGGGAAAAAATTCAGTAAAAATTGAAAACAAGGCAATGAATTATCCTAACTGTATATCAAGGCTCAACCATCCAAAATAAAAGAATTATCTTCACTGAACTTAGAATATTTTGATTATAACTCCCTAGTACATGTACTCTAAGCACCAAAAGAATTGCCAAGGAAGTTTAAACTCAACAAGTAGTCTTTCTTTCCTCCCAGCTTTATTGAGGAAAAATTGACAAACATTTGCATATATTAAAGTGTAAAATGTGATGATTTGCTATACATGTGCATTTTGACAGGATTGCCAAGATCAAGGTAATTAACATATCCATCACTTCATGTAGTTAACTCTGTGTGTGTGTGGTGAGAACACTTTTATTCTCAGCAAATTTCTAGTCTGTCTTATGTGGTATCTTATTAAAAAAAAATAATTGCCAAGACCAATGTCAGGAAGCTTTCCCCCTGTTTTCTGTTAGAAATTTTATGGTTTAAGTGTTATTTTTAAACATTTACTCCATTTCAAATTTCCATTAGGCAGGCTTATTAATATATTGAGTTTGTTATTTTAAAACTATTATTTGCACATAATAGGGGAAAGCAAATAAGTACTTATATTTATGTCAGGAGCCACATTTTCAAAATAAGAGGAAAGAGGGACAGATACAAAGACAAATAAAATCATCTTAATTTTGAATTGAAATCATCAGTGTTTACACTGTGTAAACTGTTTACACAGTGTAAACACAATATCTTTTCCTCCTTTAAAAATACATAATAGTTGGGCACCTGGGTGGCTCAGTGGGTTAAACCTCTGCCTTTGGCTCAGGTCATGATTCCAGGGTCCTGGGATCAAGCCCCGCATCAGGCTCTCTGCTCAGCAGGGAGCCTGCTTCCCTGCCCGCTCTCTCCCTCTGCCTGCCTCTTTACCTACTTGTGATCTCTGTCAAATAAATAAATAAATAAAATACATAATAGTTTCTCTGTTCACCAGAAAGCCTGAAAGAAGTGACTGCTCAGGGACAATGAACACATATGGTGCCGAGTTCCTGCCAAAGTTCTTGAAGAATTTTTTCTTCTAGCCAGCTTATTAACTTAAACTGTTTGTGCTGATGTCCATCATTCTGAGGTCATAATGAAATATGGTTGCTCTTTTCATATGCAGACTCATTTATTCCTTCTTTTCAGGAAAAACTTTTCTCCATAACATTTTCAGGACTTTTTCTTCCACTTCTCAGTTCTTGGATTCAGAAGGACATTTATTATTTTTAGTTGACTTGCAATTTCCTTATATATGCATCTTCTTAAATGTACTCATAGTACATTTAAGCCTCTTCAATTTCTAATTATTACTTGTAAATATTTTAAGGTTGAATTACTATTTTTAGTGCTATAGTCTCAATTTTCTTTTATTACAATTTTTGTCTATTGTCTTTGAGCTGCGTGGTTTTTTTTGTAATACATGTATTTAATGCATGTATGTATGTATGCACATATTTATTTATTTATTTTTAAGTTTTATTTCAATTCCAGTTAATTAACATACAGTGTTATATTAGTTTCAGGTATACAATATAGTGATTCAACACTTCCATACATCACCCCGTAGTCATCACGACAAGTGCCCTCCTTAATTCTATAGTAATAAATAAATACTGTAACTGTTGGTACTTAACTCCTAAAATTTTAAGGAAATTTAAAGAAGCCCTTAAACAAAGAAGACTCTTGCACTACTTTTCAATATTATGAAGGATTTCAAGTATATATGTTTTAATAATTACCATTAGTTCTTGCATCCTGCTTCTTCCTTCTGGGTTAAATTCTCTTCTTAATTGAATTACTCCTTGGGAGTTCTCCCAGTGGATACTATTTCAGTTTTGATTTGTTTTAAAATATCTTCATTTTCCCCCTCAATATGGCATGATTGTTTAGCTAGACTGGCATGTTTCTTTTTTCTCATTGATTAAAGAATTTTATTTCACATTTATCTGGATTCTTCAATGCAATCAGAAACCTTATGCCCATTTAAACTTTGGAATTTTGTCTTTGGATACTTTAAAAAGCTTTTCTTACCTTTTCTGGTTTTACTACAATGGAAATGATGTGGATTTCTTTTTATGTCTCTTGTCTAGAAGATGTGCTTCTTGAATCTGAGGATTCAGATTGAGGATTCAGATTCAACTTGGGAGAGTTCTCAGCTATTAATCCTATGAATATAATTTCTCTCCTGATGTTTCTAGTCTCTCTGGAACTCAAAATTACTCTTAGGTTGGACATTCTCATCCATTCTCTGTTAATCTCTGTGCTGAATTCTGATGTATTTTTTTAAATTTGTCTTCTAGTTCTTTAGTTCTCTCTTCAGCAGTATCTAATCATCTATTTTATTCACTGAGTTTTAAAGTTTAGTGTCAATATATATTTTTATTTCTAGAGCTTCTGTTTGGTTTCTTTTCAAATCTTCCAGTTTTTCAATTTTTAGTATGTCATTCAAATGACTACATTTTTGTCTTTAGTTGTTTCATTCATACTTGTTTAGTAGCCTCTAGACAACCTTCAGTTGTCTGAAGTTCTCAGACTTTTAATACTGCTGCTTGTTATGACTAAAGATTTATTATTATTTCTCTTAATGGATTGGGTTCCTGTTTATTTTGTGAGTTTAGATTATAAACTTCCTTTGACTCAGGGCATGTCATTCTAGGATAATTCTGTGTTTGGTTTGACCAGGCACCCCAAGGTATCTCTGTCCGGGGGACAATTTTTATGTTAATATTTAACTGGTGTGATTCCTAGATCGCATGTGTAATTATAAATTCAAACCCTTGGGAGGACTAGGGCTCTGGTAAAAAGGTGCCAAAGAAAGTTGTTTTGTTTTGTTTTTGTTGTTTTTTTTCAAATCAGAATCTAGGCAGAGTCAGATAAGCATCCTCTTCATTTGCCTGAGCTAGTTGGGTCCATGTCTTTTGTGGGGGTCTTGTTTCCTACTTGGTTTCTTATGGATTCAAGGCTTTATTTCCTTATTGAGAAGATAACTTCCTCCAAGACAAGGCCATTGCAGTATCAGCTCATGGATGTTCATTCATATGCTATTCATTCCTGTGATGTCATCTCATGTACTCACTGCTCTTGTTTTCAGTTTGCTATTGCATTTCTGGACTCTTGAGGTTTTCTTTTATTTTGTGGCTAGTTCAGCTGTTCATGTAGAAGAAGTTTGTTTTATTTTACAAAATATTTCTGAATGTTTATCATGGGTGGGCTCTCAGTTTATTTATTTTGCAGTATTTTGGAATTCATTCTTTAAATAAATCATTTTACACAGAAATTTTCAATCACACACAAGGTAGTGTGTGATTGAAAGGTACTATTTTCTGTACAATGAATCTCAATGTGCCCTCTCCCAGCTTATCAATATTTTATCCATTTTGTCAGGATCCTTTTTAAAGCATTTTTTTCCTAGGGCTTCTTATAGTAGTGTTTAAACTTGCTCCTATAATTGAACAAAGGAATTTTGATATTAGGTAGTTTTTAATTAATATACTCTTTCATAGTTTTAAGAAATCACCCAGAGAAAGCAAAGACTTTATACAACAATATGTTAACCCTATATTAAATATTTAGTTCATTATTTTTAAAATTCATATTCCAACATTTTTCAATTACAGGAAAAATTACAGTGTCTCTAGAAACAAAATTGAATTGACATTCCCCTCTTGGGTTTTTTGTGTTGGGTAACTCCATGGTTCCACTGCACCATTCTGATCTCTGCCTCTCTGGGTTTGCTTTATATCTGCCCTTTTGAATCTGTGCCAGTCTCACTAATTTCAACTCTGCTTCTTTGCTATTTCAACTGTATACATGCATTTACATGTTTAAGCTTCCTGTGTTTCTCTGTTTCAGCTTTATTACCCCAGAGCCCTCTATTCCAGTTACTTCCTTCCATTTTCACCCTTTCGTGAGAGAGGCAAAAAGTAGAGAGGTTTCAGCATTTACATTTTTTCCAAGGCTGGCTTTTACACAGAGTCCTTTTTTTGTTGTCTGACAAGTAGATTGACATTATCTACCAGAGTTGGTATTGAGTAGAAGTATTCTAAAATTTCCTGCTAATATCTTCTAGATAAAGAAGAAACACTTTTCTTGATGTTCAACAAATATCTTCAGTTACAGTTTGACCAAATTTGTTGAATCTATCCAGAGTAGAGATACAGATAGCCATTAATATTTTCTTAGGAAACTCCCTATGTATCAAGAATTCAAAATGACTGACTCAGGATGGTTGGCCTTATTATGTGTGCTATAATTTAGAAACAGGTATAAATCAGGAAACATTTCAGCAGAATAGTTGGAAAACTAGAATCAGACCATGTTCTTTCTCCTAGGCTAAACTTGGGAGGAAAGTGTGTACTTACAAGGTGAGGTCATGCCTCCTTACCAATCCTGTGTGGGTAGCTTCCCTGTAGAGATGTGGGACTCTCCAAGCTGGAGCTGAAATGCAGTTTGTAGATGGATCTGGTTTCCCAAGAAGAGGCACGACTTTTATATGACATTTGAATGGGTGGACAAAGCCAGGGATGCTTGTGTGTTTGGATATCTGTCTCAGACACCTAAAATCTTATAAAAAGACAGAAGTTCTCCAAATTGGAGCCCCCAACAGCTCTTAAACTGATCACTTTAGTTCTTACCTAATATTATAGAGAAATCCTGGGACTGTTGCTCAAAAAACCCAATATAGAAAGTTATAGAGTTATCTGGAGAGAGGATTCCTTTTTTAATCATTTGCTGGCTACATAACCATGCCTACCTATAGAGTTCCACAGAATTCTAAGCATAGGACTCCACATGTTGTCTAATGCTTTGCTGTCATTTTGTTGAAATTATTAATGATAATATAAGTAAATATAAATATTATAAATAATATAATATAAGTAAAAAATATAAAATAGTTTTTGAACAAGGGGCCCTATATTTGCAATTTACCCTGGGTGCCCCAAATTATGTTCTCCATTCTTTTCCTGGGTTTTACTGTGATAGGACCAACTTCAGTCTCTTATTTGCCCTTGAATGAAGTACAGTGCCAGGCAATGTCATGAAATAATTGTCATTGGCCTCCTCAGGACTCATGCCTGGAGCTAGGGATAGGGAGAGGCCTCTGAAACTTCAAGCCTGCTATTCCATTTAGGGATGGGGGAGCTGATACTGAGCATACAACTAAGAAGAACTATTCCATTCTTCCTCCTTTTTGTTGTTGTTGTTGAGTGGTTGCTCATGTTCTAGTTTTATTTTCTAATCTTACATTGTTTTGTAATAAGATAAAAGGTATATTTATTACAAAGAAATAGTATGTCATATGTATTCCCAAAACTGGAAATTTATTTTAAATATTTCCTTCTGAGTATGTAGAACAGGTCCTCCCTTGCAATCTTATTCCCTATAAAACCTTTCTTTGTAAATTCAGAGAGTAAAAAGGTAAATATCAGCTCAACTTGATACTGACTTGTTACCAATATTTTTTCAAGATTTTATTTATTTGAGAGAGAGAGAGCGCGTGCGCAGGGGGAGGTGGGGGGGCAGAGGGAGAGGGAGAAACAGACTCCCCACTGAGCAGGGAGCCCCAGTGGGGGTGGATCCCAGGACCCCAGGATCATGACCTAAGCCAGAGGCAGACACTTAACTGACTGAGCCACCCAGGCGCCTCAGCAAAAAATTTTATACTTTATCATATGTGCTAATGGTAGGCAGTGTAAAAGCATCACTTAGTCCTTATAATAACCCAAAATACAGTAACTTGCAGATGAAGAAACATAAACTGAGAAGTTCAGAGCTTGTGAAAGACCACATAAATACAGAATAATAAAGGCAGGATTTGAATCAGACTGTGCAACTACCATGCTATGTGTGGGAAAAGTGTTTTACAAATGTGAAAGTACACATTTGAATTATCGTTATTATTCAATCATTCACAATCCTAGGATAGATAATTATATGGGACAATTTTTTTTAATTTGTTTATTTGACAGAGAGAGAGAGATCACAAGCAGGCAGAGAGGCAGGCAGAGAGAGAGGGTGAAGCAGGCTCCCTGCTGAGCAGAGAGCCCGATGCGGGCCTCGATCCCAGGACCCTGAGATCATGACCTGAGCTGAAGGCAGAGGCTTTAACCCACTGAGCCACCCAGGCGCCCTATATGGGACAATTTTTTAAGTTTTTATTTATTTATTTGAGAGAGAGGGAGAGAACATGAGCAGGGGCAGAGGGAGAGGGAGAAGCAGACTCCCTGCTGAGCAGGAAGCCCAATGCAGGGCTCAATCCCAGGACCCCGACATCGTGACCTGAGCTGAAGGTAGACGCTTAACCGACTGAGCCACCCAGGCACCCCAAGATGTAGTTCTTCAAAAATTAATGAAAAATGACTGACAAATGAAGATGTGACAGCTAAAATGTTACAACTTACTTTGTTCTATGGACTGTGAATAATTAATTTATAATAAAATATTGACCCCTCACTGTGTTACAGTGTTGCCATAGTAGATATTTGTTGGATGAATAAATAACAACAGGTTGTGTGCTCTTAGCTACCATTCAAATATCTTAGAATCAAGTAGTATGAATGTGTCTGTATGAATGATATGAGAGAATGACCCAGTAATAGGTATATGTAGCATATCAAAACTTAAAATTTGGCAAAGACTTTCCCAAGAGACTTGAGTTGTATTAAAAAATGTTAAGTCTGGAATATGTGTAATTGTATAGAAAATATTAAACCCCAGTCCTCATGCATCTTCTAGTAGGATTAGCTAGGTCTTACTTAACTTTGATCATTTATACAGTGTTGTACTAACTAGGCACTCATATTTTTTGCCTGTGCATAAACTGGCAAGACCTTGGGTTACCTGTGTCCTTGAATATGTCGGTAAAGGCTTTTTTACAAATGCCACAATTGACTCATGTGTTTTACTTTGTCTCATTGATTTTCTCTTATGAGAAATAAAATAGTTTCCATGTTTGTATTCAAAGATGTTTACAGAGTTACTTAAGAAGACCAAATCCTCACAGAGATTCCTTATCTTTAACTTTGTGTTCCTTCTTATCTTTCTGGAACCTTCTTATGGATCTCCCTAAGTGCACAAAGTCCTTTCAAATTGGTTTGTCCCAGAAATCATTGGGACAAAATGTAACTTTCCATGTAAGTTATCTAGAATAGAGAATGGCTTTCATTATTCCATTCTGCTGATGTAGTTCTGACCTGTGCTGACTTTCAGGTACAGCCTGAAATAGATAAGATACTAAGCATTCCAAATCCAAATGGACTCACAGTAAGGACAATAAACCAATTTTAATAGCAGATTCACTGTTTTCTTTGAGAAAGTTTAATTTTTGTCAATCTTGGAGAAGCAGCTCTATTGCTAAATCCAAGGAGATTCATCAAAATATTCTACAATGAATGAAGTAAAATTTACAGTGTTTCAAATGGAACAGTATCTTTGGCAGAATCATACACAGGAAGAGAATAGGTTATGGGATCAGAAAGACCTGGTTTCAATTTCAACTCTACAGCTTAATATTGTAACCTCAAATACTTTCTCTTCTCACTGAATCTCTCATCATCTATAAAAGGGGAATAAAAAAATCATTCTCATATGATTGTAGGAAGGTTAAGGAAAGTGCTGTGTATAAAATACCTAGGAAACATCCAGCCTAGAAGGTACTCAAGGATCTTTTATCTATTTTCTTATTTTAATTGTTTTGTTTAAGATAAAACAATAAGTGGAAATGAAATTTAAAATACATTTTATATTAAGAGACAACTTGAATAGAAACTTATAATTTATTTAGGCTTTTATTATAAACTTATCTCACCCTATCTTCTCTGAAATATCTATTTTTCTTGCTGATGGTACCAATGCTGTTGATACAGAGGATAGGGAGGGCAGCCCCTCCTCATTTACTTTTAACTGCTGCACTATAGTCCAGAGGGGAGTCCAAGATAGGAATCAGTCTGATGGAAGGAATAGGATAGGATGACTCCCTAGGCCATGGTAAGTTCTAGGGAACAGATAATTAAAAACAATAGTTGCAATAATAGCTATCAACCTTAGTGCCTTTGAGTCTCAGATATGCTGGCTTATTCATATCTACATCTATCTTGTTGAATAAGAAACCTTTTAGTGGAAGACTTTGTTCCATGTAATCTTCCCATTCATGCCATGAGTAACTATTGAGTGTCTACTATTTGGTATCCCAGTGATGTTATTTCTAGTGACATAGATGAATACTGGGAATAAGGAAGTAAGTAAATAAATAAACAAACAGATGGAAGACAAGATCGTATGAGGCAGTCCTGACACTATAATGAAAATAAAACAGGATTATTGAAGGATGTAGGAGCACTATGGATGGTATACTTATGGGAATGGGAACTTCCGCTGTCCCATGAAACAGAAATATCTTTTTTACTTTTGTGCAGCTCACATTGCCATGAACATAGACTAGCACACCAAATATGAGTTACCTTACTATCTTGTGTTTTTCAAATGATTTCTCAGTATTCAGTGGTTTCTTTGGCTACTGAATGGGGGTATGGGTGAATTAGCCTTTTGGTCATCTCATCACTTCAAATACAGTTTATCCTCAAGTGTATAAACCCCAAAGCTGCAAACCTTACAGAAAATCATGTAATATGAAATAAATGATAGCCTGTGGTATATACAAGGGTGTGTTATCAATGGATATAAATTCATACCTTGTGACATATCATTACATAATTTTTAGTAATCATAATCTTTTCCTTTCATGGGCTGTTAGGAATGATCTTCTTTAAGATCTGTTTTAACATAATACCCCCTTTTGTGTTAGCCTAGGGTGGTTCTAAATAGAAGTTACTCAGAACACATAGGTTTGAAGATCTGGATTTTTCTGTAGAAAGGCTCTGCATAGCTGGGCAGATGTCTTAGACTTTCTAAAATTGAGTTGCCTCATGTTTAATATAGAGGCAGTATCACTTTAGCAGGTTGTGAAAATGAGATAATTGCAAATAAGAGCCTCTGAGTACCTGTTTCGGTATCTGGCACAGGCTGGTTTTCAATAAATGCTTTCCTGAGATTGAATTTTCCAGAGATGATTTCATATTTTTGATGGAGTAAAACTCTTACGCTCAGCTCTTTTAAGTAAGCATCTCTGCTTGTAGCACAATTCATACAATTAGTCATTTTGAAGTTTGCTGTCTGCCTGTGCTGCTCTCCCACACTGTAATGAGTTTTAACCTCCCTCACTAAATAACTTGACTGTCATATTCATGAAACTTGTACAGAACCCTCCACCTTAGCTTTCACGTGAGGCTGAATTTATGTGTCTCTGTGTCTATTTAGGTTTGGTCTGAGTATTTTAATTGGGATTTTCTTCCTCTCCAATTCTTTTTTTTGCCATTTTGTACCTTGAGGAGTATCTTGAGGAGGTCCAAAAAAGACTTGTGCCCTTAAATTCTTTACTGAGTCTATCCTAGGGTCTAGCATGCAGAGAAATTCCACATGTTATTGGTTGCCTTTGAAAGTGGAAAGTGTTTTGATCTGCCCCACTGAGCTCAGCACACTTTGGCTTAGATAATAAAAACAATGGCAAAATGTGTTTTTTCACAAAGTATGAGACTGAGCTAATGGCTACAATCTGGTCATTTGGGGAAAAGACTTCCAACAGAGTTTGGGCAGTTTTCAGAGAGGTTTGAAAACAGAGAAGTGAAATTAGGAAGTGCACTTAGGAGACCAGGGAAGGAAGTGAGAGGATCAGAAGTAGTCTGAGGTGACCTCTGTGAAGAAAGCAGAAGAGGAGGCTGGGAATCCTCTGTGATAGGTTATATTACAGATCAAAGGGTTAGTTTGGCTATTTTATCAGAGATGCAGCCTTATTTTTTTTAACACTTTTTATTAAAATGAAATTAGGCTTAGGTTTGGAGAGGTTTTTCTTTTTATTTCTTTTGGAATTATATAGTTATCAGAGGAGATGTTTCCTTTCTTATTGGACCCCTCTCCCTTCTTGCTTTTCTCCCCCCTCTCAACAAAATTAGAATTAATACTTTTACTGCATTTCCAAAACCTAAAGATGGTGTTTAAATAGTAGCTTACTTAAAAAATAACCAAAGTTTTAATTATCTCCTTCTGTTTAAAAAAAATATTTTATTTATTTATTTGAAAGGGAGAGAAAGAGTAAGAAAGAGAGTGAGAGACAGCATGAGCAGGGGGAGGGGCAGAGGGAGAATCAGGACTCCCTGCTGAGCAGGGACCCCCCCCCCCCCCGCCCTGATGTGGGGTTCGATCCTGGGACTCCAGGATCATGACGTGAGCTGAAGGTAGATGCTTAACTGACTGAGCCACCCAGGTGCCCCTAACTATCTCCTTCTTAAAGCAAAAGTAATAAATCTTTATACAAACCAGTAAGAGAAGACGGAATTAAAGAAATAAAAATAGAATAGCTTCCTAAAATCCCACTACCTGCACGCATATTACTATTTTGATTTATATGACAACAACCATTCAAATTTAGGGAATGAAGGAAAAAGAGAGGCTGTGGAGGTGATAGTGCCTGGGAGAAGAGTCAACTATGAAACAGAATGAAATTGGAGGTTCTCAGATCCTGGAAGCCTGAAAAAAAGATAGCAGAGGAATAGGGGACCCTATTTCAATTGGTCCCCTGAATTGAGCTGGATATCTACCTGACCATTCTGAACACCCATGATATCAGCCTGTGATATAAGAAGATGTATCTGGATCTCTATAAACAGAATATCTCCTGTGGTTGGTCTTGAGGTATGGAGTGAGGAACCATGATTCTTGTTCAGATATCGGAAGATAAACAGAAGAGGGAGGGAGGGAGGGAGGCTCCAGGATCCTGTGCTGCAGGAGTGCAAAATCCTCCCCTGCTGGGACCAGGCACAGACTTGCACACCAGTAGGGGCAGGGAAAGGACTTTAGGGTAACCCCCCAGCCTGAAACCTGGAGCTGCAGGTGTGAACTGCATGTGTGAACTGGGGGCAGCTGGTGGTTTTAGAAGCACAAAGGGAAGAGATGTGCCTGGACCCAAAAGCGAGGACTAGGAGTGCTGCTGTGAGGCACACAACCCAGGACACTGCAGTTTTTAGCAGCACAGACAAAAACAGAGTCAGTGTGGCCTGGAGGACTCAATAAAGAACAGACTGTGATTCCCTCTGTTCTGAGAGTTTTGGATATGGTCACTTCTGCTCTGACTCTTGGAAGAGACACCGAAAGCCTCCAGAGAATAAAAGAGACTAAAACTGGTTTTCACTGAGCCCATCTCCTCCCACAGAGGGCTGGGCAACTCTGCCCAAACAGGGTTGCCTGACTAACAGTGCAGCAGGCCCCTCTCCCAGAAGACAGGCTGGAAGAACAAGTGGCCAACAACCCTCAGGTCCCTATAAAATAGGTGCATCTTGGGGCACCTGGATGGCTCAGTGGGTTAAAGCCTCTGCCTTTGGCTCAGGTCATGATCTCAGGGTCCTGGGATCGAGTCCCACATCAGCTCTCTGCTCGGTGGGGAGCCTGCTTCCTCCTCTCTCTCTGTCTGCTTGTGATCTCTGTCTGTCAAATAAATAAATAAAATCTTAAGAAAAAAAAACAAAATAGGTGCATCTTGCTTGGGTTGTGGTCAATAATTTGGACTCTGTATATTCCCTCAACCACCCCTCAACAGAATGACTGAAAGGAGGAACCCCCAACATAGGAAGGACTCAGAGACCATGATCTCTGCCATGGAACTCATGGATATAGATATAAGCAAGATGTTGGAAACAGACTTCAGGGTAACAGTTACAAAGACAATAGCTAGGATGGAGAAAACCATTAATGGCAATATAGATTTTCTAAGGGCAGAAATGAGAGCTGCTTAAAACTTAAAAATGCTATTAATGAGATCCAATCTAATCTAGATACTCTAACAGCTAGGGTAAATGAGGCAGAAGAATGAATTAGTGATCTAGAAGACAAACTGATAGAAAAGAAGGAGCAGGAGGAGGCCTGGAATAAACAGCTTAAAATCTATGAAAACAGAATTAGAGAAATAAATGACACCATGAATCGTTCCAATGTTAGAATAACTGGGATCACTGAGGGAGTGGAGAGAGAGGACTAGAAGATATATTCAAGGACATCATAGCCAAGAACTTCCCTAATCTGGAGAATAAAACAAGCATTTGTGTCCTAGATGCAGAGAGGACTCATCCCAAGATCAAGGAGAACAGACCAATGCCCTGACATGTAATAGTAAAACTCATGAATCTTGGAACCAAGGAAATCATCTTAAGGACAGTTAGGGAGGAACATCAGAATAACATCAGACCTGTCCACAGAAACCTGGCAAGCCAGAAAGTGCTGGCAAGATGTATTCAGGGTACTAAATGAGTAGAACATGCAGCCAAGAATTCTTTATCCAGCAACAGTGACATTCAGAATGGATGGAGAGATGAAGAGCTTCCAGGACCTGTAGATACCAGAAGAATATGTGACCACTAAGCCAAGAGAAGGAAATATTAAGCTAGAAATATTAAGGGGGGTTCTATAAAAGGAGAAAGACCCCATGAGTGTTATAGAACAGAAATTTATAGAGACAATCTATAGAAAGAAAAGATCTGGGCGCCTGGGTGGCTCAGTGGGTTAACCCTCTGCCTTCGGCTCAGGTCATGATCTCAGGGTCCTGGGATCGAGGCCTGCATCGGGCTCTCTGCTCAGCGGGGAGCCTGCTTTCTCCTCTCTCTCTATGCCTGCCTCTCTGCCTACTTGTGATCTCTCTCTCTCTCTGTTTCAAATAAATAAATAAAATCTTTAAAAAAAAAAAGAAAGAAAAGATCTAAATTAATAAAATTATGAATGAAAGGGGAGAGATCATGACTAACACCAAGGAAACAGAAACAATGATCAGAAATTATTATCAACAACTATATGCCAATAAATTAAGCAATCTGGAAGAAATGGATGCATTCCTAGAAACCTATAAGCCACCAAGAGTGAAATAGGAAGAACTTGACAACCTGAATAGACTAATAACCAGTAATGAGATTGAAGCGGTGAGCAAAAACCTCCCCAAAAAACAAGAGTCTGGACCTGATAGATTCCCTGGGGAATTCTACCAAATGTTCAAAGAAGAAATAATATTCTCCTGAAGCCATTTCAAAAAATAGAAACAGAAGGAAAACTTTCAGACTCATTCTATGAGGCCAACATTACCTCGATCCCAAAACCAGGCAAAGACCCCACCCAAAAGGAGAATTTCAGACCAATATCCCTGATGAATATGGATGCCAAAATTCTCAACAAGATCCTAGCTAATAGGATCCAACAGTACATTAAAAGGATGGTCCACCATGAGCAGGTGGGAGTTATCCCTGGGATGCAAGGGTGGTTCAACATTCGCAAATCAATCAATGCGATAGAATACATGGAGAAGAGAAAAGAACCACATGGTCCTCTCATTTGATGCAGAAAAAGCATTTAACAAAATACAGCATCCTTTCCTGATTAAAACTTTACAGAGTACAGGGATGGAGGGAACATTCCTCAATTTCATAAAATCCAGCTATGAAAAACCCACAGCAAATATCATTCCCAATGGGGAAAAGCCGAGAGCATTTTCCTTAAGATCGGAAATATCACAAGGATGCCCACTCTCACCATTACTGTTCAAATAGTACTAGAAGTCCTAGCAACAGCAATCAGACAACAAAAAGAAATAAAAGGTATTCAAATTGGCAAAGAAGAAGTCACTCTCTTTGCAGATGACATGAAACTTTATGTGGAAAACCCAAAAGTCTCCACTCCCAAATTACTAAAACTAATATAGCAATTTGTTAATGTGGCAGGATACAAAATCAATGACCAGAATTCAGTTGCTTTCTTATACACTAGTAGTTTAACTGTACAAAGAGAAATTAGAGAATCTATTTGCAATAGCAACAAAAACCGTAAGATACCTGGGAATAAACCTAATGAAATAGGTAAAGGATCTATACTCTAGGAACTACAGAACACTCATAAAAGAAATTGAAGAAGACACAAAAAGGTGGAAAAACGTTCCATGGTCATGGATCAGAAGAATAAACATTGTTAAAATGTCTATGCTGCCTCGAGCAATCTATATTTTCAATACCATCCTGATCAAAACATCAACAGCATTTTTCAAAGTGCTGGAATAAACAATCCTAAAATTTGTATGGAACCAGAAAGACCCCAAATCACCAAGGAAATGTTGAAAAGAAAAAGCTGGGGTATCACGTTGCCTGATTTCAAGCTCTATTACAAAGCTGTGATCACCAAGACAGCATAGTACTGGCACAAAAATAGACACATAGACCAATGGAACAGAATAGAGAGCCCAGATATAGACCCTCAACTCTATGGTCAGATAACCTTCGACAAAGCAGGAAATAATATCCAGTGGAAAAAAGATAGTCTCTTCAATAAATTGTGCTAGGAAAATTGGACAACTATATACAGAAGAATGAAACATGACCATTCTCTTATACCATACACAAAGATAAACTCTAAATGGATGAAAGACTTCAGTGTGAGACAGGAATCCATCAAAATCCTAGAGGAGAACTTAGTAACCTCTTCGACATCAGCCACAGCAACATCTTTGAAGACATGTTTCCAAAGGCAAGGGAAACAAGAGTGAAAATGAACTTTTGGGACTTCATTAAGATCAAAAGCTTCTGCACAGCGAAGGAAACAGTCAACAAAACAAAGAGGCAACCCAAAATTCCCAAAGAGGAATGGAAGAAGATATTTACAAATGACACGACAGACAAAGGGCTGATATCCAAGATCTATAAAGAACTTCTCAAACTCAACCCCCCCAAAACAAATAAGTTAATAAATGGGCAGAAGACACAAACAGACACTTCTCAAAAGAAGACATACAAATGGCCAACACTCACATGGAAAAATGTTCATCATTGTTAGCCATCATGGAAATTCAAATCAAAACTACATTGAAATACCACCTTACACCAGTTAGAATGACAAAAATTGACAAGATAGTAAACAACAAGTGTTGGACAGGATGTGGGGAAAGGGGAACACTCTTACATTGTTGGTGGGAATGCAAGTTGGTATAGCTACTTTGTAAAACAGTGTGGTGATGCCTCAATAAATTAAAAATAGAGCTACCCTATGACCCAGCAATTGCACTACAGGATATTTACCCCAAAGATACAGATGTAGTGGAAACAAGGGCCACATGCACTCCAATGTTCATAGCAGCAATGTCTACAATAGCCAAACTGTGGAACGAACCAAGATGCCCTTCGACAGATAAATGGATAAAGAAGATGTGGTCCAGATATACAATGGAATATTACTCAGCCATCAGAAAGGGTGAATACCCAACTTTTGCATCAACATGAATGGGACTGGAGGAGATTATGCTGAGTGAAATAAGTCAAGCAGAGAAAGTCAATTATCATATGGTTTCACTTGCTTGTGGAACATAAGGAATAGCATGGAGGACATTAGGAGAAGGAAGGGAAAAATGAAGGGGGAGTAATGGGGGGGGTGATGAACCATGAGAGACTATGGATGCCAGGAAACCAGCTGAGGGTATTAGAGGGGAGTGGAGTGAGGGATGTGTTAGCCTGGTGATGGGCATTAAGGAGGGCACGTATTGCATGGAGCCACTGGGTATTATATGCAATCAATGAATCATGGAACACTACCTCAAAAACTAATGATATACTATATGGTAACTAACATAACATAATAATGGAAAAAAAATCTTTTTTCCCCTAAACAAAATGAAAAGAAATTGGAGGCTCTGACTGACCCTGAACTGTTGGCATGGACAAAATTGGAAACCTTTGTATAATCATGTATTTTTAAAAACAGAATCCTGGTATACAAATTGTTTTGTGACTTGCTAATTTTATTTATTACAAGCACCATTCTATGTGACTGAATTATCTTCTAAAACCTCTCTCATACAGCTAAGTATTCTGTTGTTCGAGTTTCAAAGTATTTTAAACGAATTCCTATCAGTGAATGTTTAGGTGATTTGTATCTTTTCAAAACCATAAACTGTGTGGAGATGACGATCCCTGTAAATAAATCCATATTCACAATCATGATTATTTTCTTAGGATATTTTTAGAAATTTTACAGTGCAAAAGGATATGCATTTGAAGCATATATATATATATATATATATATATATATATATATTACTTTTATTACCTAGGCAGGGCAATGTTATATAGATAGAGAGATAGATAGATCGATTGATCATTGTTTTGCCTAGCTGTGATCCAAAATAGTATTTGCTAACTTATGTGCCCATCAGCCAAGTATGAGAGTGTATTTTTCTCTATATTTGCTCAGGACACAGATATTATTCCTTTGTGAGTATTAGTAGCTTTATTTCATTGTCATAAGCACAGACACACACACACTTATTTGTACGTCTGTGTGTATCAGATTTTATAGCTATAAGCACTCTTACAGAATATTTTATCTTATGAACTTGTCAGTCTGTTATATTGAACGAGTCTGTAAACATATGATTCTGATATATCTGCTCCTAACTGAAATTATCTTGACTTCCCAGGTGCCTGTGTGAACATCACCCACAGCCAGTGTCATATGCTGCCCTACCAAACCACGCTAACACCCTTCTTCTCGATTGTCAAAAACATGGAAGTGGAGAAGTTCCTCAAGTTCTTCATGTACCTCCATCGCCTCAGCTGCTATCAACATATCATGCTTTTCGGCTGTAGCCTCGCCTTCCCCGAATGTGTTGGTGATGGTGATGACAGGTATTTTGGAATCAAAATCATCCCATGATAGGAGTCAGTTGTCGCAGAGGTGTCTGAGAGGAATGAAATCATCCTGGGCTACCACTGTTTATTTTTGTTCAAGGAGAAAATATCCCATACCAGTCATAGCCAGTTGTAATTCTTTCAAACTGGAATTTTTTTTGTGAAAACCTGGAATGCTTTTATTTCTGGGGAGAAATTATTCTGTATGTGAGATGGAGGCAAACAGTGGGGTAGCTGCTGCAGTGAGGATCTGGCAGAAGACAGCACACTCAAAGGGGTGACAGAAAAGAGTTTATTTAAGAGAAGATTTATAGAGGTATGGACAGGTTAAGAGACTGAATCAATGATGGGAGGCACCAGAGTCTCATGAAGGGATGCATTTCCACCATGCAAGACGTGGAGGGGGAAAAGGGCAGACAGCCAGGTGGCAAGAGGTGTAGCTATGGGTAAGGGGTCTTCCAACCAGCCAAGTCCTGTAAGCCTAGGCTGAGGAGCCCATCCACTGCGAGCCAACCTGTAAGCACTGCAGGAGAGAGAAGACATAAATCCTCTGACCTCACTCTACTCCTGCCCTCCCATCTGCCAGGGCCTCCCACCATCTGATTTTACCAACAGCCATTGGGCAAGGGTGTGTTATTGATGGGAACACAACAAGTGAGATCCAAAATCTCATCCAAATATTACTGGGTCCAAAATCCCAAATCTCATCCTCTGAAACAGGTATAGGTGGGATGCTGGGTGGTTCTTATGGTCAACACTGGAACTCAGTACAGGGTGAGGAGAGGGGGAGGGGTAGATGCAGAGGGACAAACAGAGAAGGTCTAGTATAATATCAAATACAATTAGAAAGAATTTTCTTGGTTTGGGTGGGGAAAGGAACTTGTGAGTGAGTGTGCTTATGGATGTGCCTTGTAAGCTCTTTTGTTTTTGGAGATAAAATTGACATACAGTGTTTTATCAGTTTCAGGTGTACCACATAATAATTCAATATTTTGATATATTTCCAAATGATCATCACAATAAGTCTAATTAACATCCATCACCACACAGCTGTAAATGTTCTTTTTCTTGTAATAAGAACTTTTAAAATTAACTCTCTTAGCAACTTCTGAATATATAATATAGTCACCATATTGTATATTACATCGCCATGAATTAGCTTATAACTGGAAGTTTGTACTTTTTGACCATCATCACCTTATTGAAATAACATAATTTCAATATTATATTATTATACTGAAATAATAATTTTCAATAAGAGTAAATCAATGAAAAGTATGTTATGGAATTTTTAAGTTTACTAAGTATACATTTAAAAAATTTCTTCAAAATGTGCGTTAAGTACATAAGTACATAAAACATCAATTATTTTCTGAATTAAAATGTTAGGGAGTTTTCAGAATAATAATGTTGGAATGAAATTTGTTTTCAAGTGCAAGTAGTTTCCATTTTTATTTTAATTAGTATATAAAATATGTTCTGAACAGGACGAAGGCATTTATTGTTTTCACTGGGGAAAGGCTGCATTTCCGCAGAATAAAATCTGGGTAGAATAGAAACAGTAGATTGTTTGTTGGAGAAGTAAGTAAAGAACTATGAGCAGATACTGCTTTCAGGAAAACATTTCACTAGAAAGAATCTTATGCAAAGCATGCTTTCATGGTAACAAGAGATAAACAGTGGCAGTAAAACATGGTGGTTGTAATATTTTTCTAGAGCTGCTGCAACCAATTACTACAAGCTGGGTGACTGAAATAGACATTTGTTGTCTCATAGTTCTAGAAATTAGAGGTCTAAAATCTGACAGGGCTGCGCTCCCAGAGGGGGTTTTGAGGGTGTAGAAGTCATTTTCTCCCTTCGCCAGCTTCTGGTGGTTTCAGGCTTTCCTAGACCTTTGGCCATGGTTTGACCTTTGTTTGACCTTTGGCCAACGCTCTCCCTTCATCTTCACATAGCCTTCTCTGTGTGTCTCCTTCGCTCTTTTGGACACTTGTCATTGGTTTAGGTAGCCCAAGATGATCTGATCATCTGAACGCTGATCTCAGGGTTCTTAACTTAATTATGCCCACAACGACCTTTTTTCCAAGTAAGGTAATATTCACAGGTTCCAGCAATGAGGACGCAGACACATCATTTTGGGGTCCCTCCACTCAACACGCAGCAGTGGCTGAGAAAGCAGGCTATGGAGCCATGTGTCCCAGCCTTCTCCCCTGTAAAATGGAGATTTTACAATGAAAGTTCATGTGAGGATCAAATGACAGAGGGTACCTGGCTTTTATGAAGAGCTCAAGCAATGTTAGCAATGGCTATCAAATCATAGGTTGAGGAGAGGTAGTACAACTGAAATAAAGAGCATAAATGGTATTCCTAACATTCCTAAATATTGAAAGGCTACAGAAAAATGTGGAATACCATATGGATTAAAAGAAAATTAGGTCGAATACTCAAGGTCATTGGAGTTGGATTCTTGTTCCACTTCTCCTTAATTTCAAACATTTTCACTTACTTCTCTTTTCTTGAATTTCTCTATGGAGTCATATGGGTCCATAAATGAAACAATGAAAGAAATCTTCCTGAAGACCCTGAATTCATTTTGGTCATCCTTTTTTTTTTTTTTTTTTTAATATTTTGTTTATTTATTTGACAGAGAGAGAGATCACAAGTAGGCAGAGAGGCAGGCAGAGAGAGGGGGAAGCAGGCTCCCTGCTGAGCAGAGAGCCTGATTGCGAGGCTCCATCCCAGGACCCTAAGACCATGACCTGAGCTGAAGGCAGAGGCTTAACCCACTGAGCCACCCAGGTGCCCCTGGTCATCCTTCTTAATATAACTCAACCTCCACTCTCACTTAAATCAGTTGTGAAATTCTAGTTAAGCTCCTCCTAGTCTTCAGGGCACTTTTAGGTAAAATTTGTTTTTCTCCCGACCTGGTTCATCCTGAAAAAATGGTCTCATGGAAGTGTTTTCCATTTTCTGTTATAATAGATGATGATTTATAGTCACTTTTTAGATACACTTTGGGGACTTACCCTATTTTTTTTGTTACATTTATTATTATATTTAATTTTATAATTACGCTTCCAGACCAGTGCTTCATTCATGCTGTCATTTAGTGTGTGCATGGAAACCAGAAGCTAAATTTAGTAAACAAAGTAGGATCATAAATGTAAAGTGTATTGTAGAAAATAGTTCAAATACAGTTTTCTTATATTTCATTATTTTCGATCATCCATTATACTAATTTTCTCTAACTATTCAAATAATGGAAAATTGCTTATATTCCATCCTAAACGAAGTAGCTACTTAGTAATATTTAAACTTCAGTTTAAAAAGATCTAGTGGGGGCACCTGAGTGGCTCAGTGGGTTAAGCATCTGCCTTTGGCTCCCGTCCATGATCCCAGGGTCCTGGGATAGAACCTGATAGCAGGCTCCCTTCCTCAGTGAGGAGCCTGTTTCTCCCTCCCCCTCTGCCTGCTGCTCCCCTTACTTGTGCTCTCTCTCTCTGCCACATAAATAAATAAATAAGTAAAGAAATATAAATCCTTTAAAATAAATAAATAAAGAATAAAAAGATCTAGTGGGATGTATAAATAGCATAGTTTTTTACATGCCCGTTTGAGACCTCAAATGCTCATTAACTACATTTTATAACAATTAATTAGTATTAACTTATTAGCTATTTAACTAATAGCTAATTAACTTATAGCTAATTAACTTATTAATAGCTATATTAATAATAATATAGCTATTAATAGTAACTAATATTATATTATATTAGTTAACTTAGTTATATTAGTTATATTAGTTTACTATATATTATATATAGTTATTATATTAATAATAACTAATAGCTAATTAACTTATTAATAGCTAATTAACTTATTAGCTATTAATAAGTATGTGTATCAGGGTTCCTGGGAGGCTCAGTGGGTTATTGGGTCGGGTCGTGATCCCAGGGTCCTGGAATCAAGCCCCACGTCAGGCTCTCAGCTCGGTGGGGAGCCTGCTCCCCCCCGCCCCACGCCCACCTCTCTGCCTACTTGTGAGCTCTCTCTGTCAAATAAATAAATAAAATCTTTAAAAAAAAAAACAAGTATGTGTATCATAGACTATAACATAGGCTAACTGAAGTGGTACCTAATTTATATGGATTCAGTGAAATTTATCTCAAACTATAGAGAACTAGTGGATGAACCGTTTGGATAGCCTTAAAAATATATGGGTTAGAAGCAGTGGCTTGAAAATATCAGCAGGTAGCTAGAGAGACATCCACCGTTCCTGGGCCAGGAGAATAACAGTGGTTTCTGGATGGCTTTTTGACACACCAGACACAATTAAGGTCTCTGGAAGAGAAGACCGGTATTATAGCCACATGCTTTTGATATTTAATGATCACTTATACCCAAGTTGTTTAAATAATGGACCTATAACATTATCAAAACTGAAAGGGGGTCAGTTTGGCTCGGAAGGTCTAGTTTTGCTTCTAGAGGACACGCAGGAGACCTGCTAATGTGGGATGATGGTCACCCCACCTGTGTCTTTTAATATTTTGCAGAGAAACTCAGTGCTCAGGAGATAAGTCCTTAACGTCAAAAACTTGACATGTTTGCTATTGATTTTTTTTCCTCCTCTGGACTATTGATTTTTCACTAGGTCCTTCACAGAAATTCTTAATAGATGTGGAAATGAAATAAAAATTCTTTATTTAGCCAGATTACTGGAGATTAAAGATTATATTTCAAACCTAGGAACTACAGGACAGTTTGTAATGTATTTAACCCCAGTAGGATTGTGATAGGGATCCAACAAGTTTCTTCAAATGAGCTTCTTAAAAAATGCTATGCTTTTTCCTAAATAAGTATGTTCACTGGAAATTAGAAAATTTAATCTGGCAACTACAGAGAAAGCACTTGAGGTGCTTCTGGGTGTCTCAGTCAGTTGAGGGTTTGCCTTCAGCTCAGGACATGGTCCCGGTGTCCTGGGATTAAGACCCACATGGGGCTCCCTGCTCAGTGGAGAGTCCACTTGTTTCTATCCCTTTATGTCTCCTGCTCGCTCTCTCTCTCTCTCTCAAATAAATAAAATTTAAAAAAAAAGGCATTTGAAAGTTCGGGGGTAGATGAAACCTAATTCAAACTGTAGCTCTGCCAATTGCCTTGGGCATTTTACTTAGCCTTCGGACCCTCAGTTTACTCATCTCTATAATGAGAGAGATATTACCCCCTTCATAGGCTGTATTGTGTGTATTAAACAGAATGATTTATATAAAGGGTCCATACATGGACTACACTATATGGCAGAGTAAATTCCCCAATTAATAGTAACTTACTATAATTAATATAGTAGTCAATGATGACAAGTGATTTTCTGGGAGGATATAAACTTCATCACTTCTTTCAGAAATGAAAGATTTGCATTTTTTCTCTATTTTTCCTACCTTCTAAACCTGGTCAGTAATGTTGAGCATTCATTTCATGTCTCCGTTGGCCATCCGTATGTCTTCTTTAGAAAAATATCTATTCAGGTCCTCTGCCCATCTTTTTAATTGGAAATTTTTTTGTTGTAGAGTTGTATAAGTTCTTTATATATTTTGGATATTAACCCCTTATAGATATATCATTTGGAAATATCTTCTCCCATTCAGTAAATTGCCTTTTTGTTTTATTGATAGTTTTTTTCACTTTGTAAAAGCTTTTTATTTTGGTGTAGTCCCAATAGTTTAATTTTGCTTTTGTTTCTCTTGCTACAGGAGACATACCAAGGAAAATGTTTCTATGGCTAGTATCAACGAAATTACTTCTCTATTTTCTTCTAGGAATTTTATGTCTTCAAATTTCACATTTAGGGCTTTAATCCAATTTGAGTTCATTTATTTTTTTATAAGATTTATTTATTTATTTTAGAGAGAGAGAGAATGAAAGAGTGAATAAGCAAGCTTGAGTAGGGTAGGCGTAGAGGGAAAGAATCTTAAGCAGACTCCCCACTGAGTGCAGAGCCTGATGTGGGGCTCAATCTCATGACCCCAAGATCATGACCTAAGCTGAAACCAAGAGTTGGATGTTTAACTGACTGAGCCACCCAGGCACCCCAGAGTTTATTTTTGTGGATGATAAAAGAAAGTGGCCCAGTTTCGTTCTTTTGCATGCAGCTGTACAGTTTTCTCAACACCATTTTTTCAAGAGGCTGTCTTTTCCTCATTGTGTATTCTTGCCTCCTTAGTCATAGATTAATTGACCATAAAACTGTGGGTTTGTTCCTTTTTTTTTTAAGATTTTATTTATTTATTTGACAGACAGAGATCACAAGTAGGCAGAGAGGCAGGCAGAGAGAGAGGAGGAAGCAGGCTCCCTGGTGAGCAGAGAGCCCGCCCGATGCGGGGCTCGATCCCAGCACCCTGGGATCATGACCTGAGCTGAAGGCAGAGGCTTTAACCCACTGAGCCACCCAGATGCCCCTGTGGGTTTATTTTTGACTCTCTGTTCTGTTTCATTGATCTATGTGTCTATTTTTTGCCTGGTACCATACTATTTTGATTACTATAGCTTTGTAGTTTATCTTGAAGTCTGGAATTGTGATACCTCCAATCTTTGCTCTTATTTCTCAAAATTGCTTTGGCTATTTGAGGTCTTTTGTGGTTCTATATAAATTTTAGTATTATTTGATCCAGTTCTGAGAAAAATGTCTTGGTATTTTGATAGGGTATTGCTCTGGGTAGAATAGACATCTTAACAATATTAATTCTTCCAATCCATGAACATGGAATGTCTTTCCATTTGCTTGTGTCATCTTCAAATCTTTCATCAGTGTTTTATAGTTTTCAGAGTCTGTACTCTTCCACCTCCTTAATTAAGTTTATTCTGAGGTATTTTATTATTTTTGGAGCAATTGTAAATAGAATTGTCTTCTTGATTGCTCTTTCTGCTTTGTTATTAGTGTATAGAAACACTACTGATTTCTGATTTCTGTAATTTTTCTGACTTCACTTATTACTTTAAATAGTTTTTTGGCGGACTCTAGGATTTTCTATATATAGTATATCATCTGCAAATAGCAGCAACTTAACTTCTTCCTTACCAATATGGATGCCTCTTATTTCTTTTTCTTTTCTGATTGCTGTGGCTGGGACTTCCAGTATTATGTTTAACAAAAGGGTGAGAGTGAACATCCTTATTTTGTTCCTGATTTTATAGGAAAAACTTTCAATTTTATAATCATCGAGTATGATGTTGGCACTGGGATTTTTATATATGGTCTTTATTATGTTGTGGTATGAACACTTTGTTCATAGTTGAATTTTAGATGTTGAATATTGTTCAGTGCTTTTCCACATCTATTGAGATGATCATATGATTTTTTTTGTTTTGTTGATACAGTGTATAATATTGATTGATTTGCAATTCAACTGAAATATCTTTGTATCCCTAGAAAAAATTCCACTTGAACATGGTAAATGGTCCTTCTAATGTATTATTGAATGTGGTTTCCTAATACTTCAGTTGAAGATCTTTATATCCATGTTCATCAGCAATATTGACCTGTAGTTTTGGGTTTTTGGGTTTTTTTTGTATAGTGTCTTTGATTTTTGCTTCTAAGATTTTTTTTTTTTAAAGATTTTATTTATTTATTTGAGAGAGAGACAGTGAGAGAGAGCATGAGCGAGGAGAAGGTCAGAGGGAGAAGCAGACTCCCCATGGAGCTGGAAGCCCAATGTGGGACTTGATCCCGGGACCCCGGGATCATGACCTGAGCCGAAGGCAGTTGTCCAACCAACTGAGCCACCCAGGCGTCCCTGCTTCTAAGATTTTGATAATAAATCAAGGTTGGAATTCTGTTATGTTGCTAACTTCCATTCACTGTATGTTCATCTTTTAAGCTTTTGCTTTTGTTAAAATCTTGATAGGCAAATAAAAGTTCTAGGCCCATTTTTGTTCCAGTCCCTAGGGAAGAAGAAAAAACACTAAAAGAAACAAATGATATTAAAAATTGCCTTTTGGAAGGCACAATTTGCTCATGTCTCATAAATGCCCTAGGCTTCCTCTTAGAAGCATCAGAGTTTCCTGGGAAAAAAGTGAGCCCATACTCCAATCCCCATTATTTAAAGTTACAGTAAAAATTCCTTGTCATTTCAAATATACAGATGATATGGTCTTCCTATTCTGACTCCTTCACATTACTAAAGATGGCCATATTACTGATATGACCTCTAGGTGAATAATCAAGATGGTTACCAAAATTATTACTGCAATGATTAAAAAAATTTGCTATACTAGAATTCTAAAACATCTCCCCATCATCCAGTTTATACTCACAGTTTCTACTACTGCACAGCATTGTATTCCCATGCCATTTCTGAATTAAATTTTACTGACAGTGTTTTAATAAGAGTAAAATTTATCTGCTTCTAATGTAATTTTGGAGGGCTTACTGTGTTCTTAAATGTGTTATTTTATAAGACAGCATGGGCCAATCTCCTGCATAAATGCAAGCCTGAAATCATCTTAAAAGCTAATTGGAAAATATAGTTTGCTTTAAAACAATTTTTTGAAATAATCATTCATTATACCAAGTCAGCATAGGCTTATTTTATTATCTTTTCCTAAGTGAAGAATAATTATATACTGCTAATTTATTTTACTAAAGATTTTATCTATGTCCCAAGAACTCTGTTGTGTCACATTTGGGAATGGATGGAAACATTACAGAATTGAGATTTTTTTTCAGAATTATAATTTTAAAAATTTATATCGGTCAGTAGTCAAATAAATAAAGAAGATATTTGTTGCTTTTACCAAATAAATATTCTGAAAGCCATTTGCCACCTCCTCCTCTGAGTTTATCAACGAACTAGGAAGCAGCAGGCTTTTTTAGCCAAACTAGTGTTGACTACATGGCTGTTGAGATAGTCAATTGTATGACTGTTTCCTTTTCAATGTCAGTTAATCTAGTCTAGTCTGCAATACTAATCTAGTGGTTAATCTAGTCTGCTTTTGGCATTATGCATAAAATATTAAATGATAAGTAACTTCATTTTATGAGCCAAAATAGCACCAAGTGTGGGTAAGATATAGTCAGATGGCTCATATTACTTTTATTTTACAAAGACATAAAGCTAGAGGGGGTATAGCTCAGTGGTAGAGCATTTGACTGCAAAGACATAAAGCTAGAGAACCAGGTCATGACAGCTCAGCTCTTTCTGACAATGCCCTGTCCCATCACTGACAGTGTCTCAAGCACACACATTTTATCAAGATCACTGGAGTCATTTACCTTTCTTCTCAATAATTCATTGGTATTATGTGGATGTGACTAAAATGTAGATTTAATATTTCTGGTTCAGTTCATTTGAAGATCCATATGTAAGGCATCATTTCATGACATACAAAAAATCAAAACAGCTGCAAAAATAATTTAACAATTGCAAGTTTCTTCTGTGACTCGTTAATCCTCTATCTCATGGGCCCTGGTAGTATGCCAAGTATTCATGAGAATCAGGACTGTGTTGATTACAAGTTGTGTGGAATTTTATATTCCCTTTCAGGGGTGGTTGTGTGGTTTTACATTATTCACACTCATCTTAATTCAAGCTGTGTTTATCTGTTGGTATTTCCTTGTTTTTCTATTTTAAGGGTGACCCCCTACTATTGGCATATAAACAAGACACTTAATCTGTAGAGTTTTCATCCATTACAATTTTACTGACATTTTCCTCTTCCATGAGAATTATTTCAAGATTGAATAGCACGTGTAAAATTTGTTGACCTAATGGGGGAGGAAATCACAGGAGCAGTGCCAGCAAGAGCTCTTGTATAATCCATATAAGTTGAGAGCTGGGTAGTGATGGTTCTGCTCCCAATTTTGCTGACAGCTTTATTCCAAGCAGGCCACTGAATTAGCCCCTGCATGTGATCCCTTTATTTTGTCAACAAATATTTGCTGACTGTTCATACTAGGCATAAGGCCACAAACAAAATGAGATCCTTGACCTCATAGAACTTTTATTACATTGAAGGGGAACAAGCAAATAAATAGGTAACAAATAAAAAATTAAAATAAATAAATAGTAGTATATCAGGCAGTGATGAGTGCAATGGAAAAAAAAATGTAGCAAGGAGTTGGAGAGCATTGAGAGAGTGGGGGTGTGATGGCAAGAGGCGCAGTTCTCAGTAAAGTGCTGTTCAGCGAAACATCACCAAGATCTGTGAGGATATAAGAATCCAGGAGATGAGGGAGACCTGGACATCTGTTGGTGTTTCCAATTTATTTATGCCTTTAGCAAGCATTTATTGGCACCTACAATGTGCCAGGTGCATAGTTTAATGCTGGGGATGTAGAGGTGAATAAAATAAAGTTCTGCCTTTAAGGAACTCAGCATAACAGGAAACTAGACATGAAAATAATTAAATTATTGTACAGTGTGATAAGTTTTCAAATTGTGGGAGTTGCAGAGACACAGAAGAAGAACTCTTTCCGTGTGGCATTATTAGAGAAGTCTACTCCCAGGGAGGAGGTAACAGCGAATTTATTTTAGAGGATGAATAGAAGTTTGCCCTGTAGAGAAGGTGGAATAGGAAGGCATCTCAGGTAGAGTAACCTACTAGATCTAGCGTATATTAGGGGAATGACAACTAGTTTAATTTTACTAGGATATAAAATGGGGAGAGAAAAAACATATTTTTGGAAATTTTAAGTAAAATTAGCAGCACCTAGTGATTAATTGCATATGAATGCTGAAGTTGAGTGTGAGGCAAAGGTTTTTGGGCGTGGGACTTGGGAAGATAGTATTACCACCAAGAAGATCATGTATATCAAAGGAGGAGTGGGGGCTGTGGTGGTGGTAGGGACGGGGGTTGAATTAATATTGACAGGGGTTGAATTAATATTGACGTCATGTCTTTATCTGGTTCAAGAAGTACATGACAATACTATTCCTTTCAGAGGAGTTAAGAACATTTTTTTCTTCTGTAAGAGATGACATGAGTTATACTTTCATCGAGTGGTTTGCTAGTAAACTGGCTCCCTGAAAAAAACCAAACTGCTGACTTCTTTTGCCTGCATTTCCCTATGAGAATCTGTAGCCTGCATTTCCCTATGAGAATCTGTAGCTCCTACCAGCCTTCTCGGTAGGGCTTTCTCTAAGTTCCAGTAACTGCTCCTTGCCTTGTTCCTTAACATTGGGTGCTAACAGAACCTGTCCCAGCATAGTACACTACTCCTTGCTGGTTTTTCTAAATCCTGCCAGCACCTTTGTTAAGTGGTCCTTTCATTCAACACTCTGCAGGGATCTTACTTCAGCAGGTCATTTCTTTCCTGCTGGAACCATGGCTATTACATATGAAAAATAAGACAGACATAGTCCTTGCTTTAACAGAGCTTCAGACCCCTTGAACTCCCTGACATTTCCCATTATTTCTCTTCTGATGTGGGACAATGACGTACAAACATTCTCTTGTACACTTTTCCAAATCCATGTCTAGTGAAGCTGGAAACCAAAGAAACCTCTTTCCTACCTCTGTCATACCCCACCTAAATCACAGCTCTTATGGTCCCTTGAGGCCAACAAAATGTCCTGGCATAGGAAGTTGATACTGTTGGTCCATCAAAGAGAAAACAAGCCATCTGTTACTTTTGTGTTTTCCAGCAGTGATGATGAAGTCATGCTCCTGTGTCATTTGTGGATTTATTCCTGTGTTACCTGTGGCTCATGTTTATGAAAGTAGGCCAGCTAGGTGACACATTTTGGAACACTGGGCTGGCGTCATAGTATCCAACTATGAGATCTTTTTTTTCTTTAGGTTTTGGTTTCTTCACAAGGCAAAAGGAGGAAATAGGTATCAATTAACTTGCAAGACTTCTCCAGCATTAACATTCTTCTCATGACAAAGGTCTGCAGCTCTGGGAGCTGTCTGTGACTATGACTTTGTGAGCATTGTCCACTGAACAGCTCAGCCTAACAAAGAAAATTTAGGAATGTGTTTTTTAAAAAATGATTGTATGAGTTTTGTTAATGAATACATCTAACTCCATAGTATATTTCTGACCAAGTGATATATCAAAGAAAAATGTATTAGTTACCTACTGTTGCTTAACAAATTACCACAAATTTCATAGCTTACAATAGTGCATATCTAGCTCTTCTGTGTTTAGCAGCCATAGTTCATGGTCCCAGGAAGCATCCAAAGCATGTAGCAGTTCCAAAGCGTAGGTTGCGGGATAAACTGAGTGGGTGTGTTTGCCCCTCGTCCATCAACTGGTCCCCATAAGCTGAAAGAATGTCTCCCTCTCATCATTTCCTTAAGGAACAGACCTAAGTATGCCCTAACAGGAGATGAAGTAAAGAAGATCTGTATACAGCATTTATACAGCCCATATTGATATATAACCTATCCTGCTGGTTTTATGGAAGTCATCAGCATTGACAAAACTGGGAAGAATTTCCATTTGATCTGTGACACCAAGGGTTGCTTTGCTATTCATAGGATTACACCTGAGGAGGCCAAGTATAAATTGTGTAAAGTGAGAAAGATCTCTGCGGGTTGTGAGGGAAGGAAAACCTCATCTGGTGACCTGTGATGCTTGCATTACCCACTATTCTGAATCTCTCCCTTATCAAGGTGAATGACACCATTCAGACTGATTTGGAAAGATTACTAATTTCATCAAGTTTGACACTATTAATCTGTTAGACCAGCGGTGCTAACCTGGGAAAAATTGGTGTGATCACCAACAGAGAGAGACACCCTGGTTCTTTTGACATAGTTCTTGTGGAAGATGCAAAAGCAACAGCTTTGCCCCTCAGCTCTCCGACATTTTTGTTGTCGACAAAGGCAGCAAACCAAGGATTTCTCTTCCCTGTGGAAAGAGTATCTGCCTCACTATTGCTGAAGAGAGAGACAAGAGACTAGTGGCCAAACAGAGCAGTAGATAAAGGGTCTCTAGGTGACATGATTGGAAGTCTTTATACTTAATTAAAGATACTACAGCATGATTAAATAAATAAATAAACAAACAAATAAATGACACCATACACATCTATTATCCCATAGTTTCTGTGGATCTTCAATCTGGGAATGACTTATGTGGTTTCTTTGCTTTAGGGTCTGTCATATAGGTACAATCAAGGTATTAGCCAGGGCTGGGGTCTTATCTGAATCATGTTGGAAGAATTTTAGTTCCTCGAGAGTTGTTGGATTAAGGGTCTGTTTCTCGCTGGCTGTTGGCCAGAGGCTACTCTTAAGCCCTTGCCGTCATGTGGGTCCCTCAATATGGCAACTTGCTTCATCAAATCCAATAAGGGAGAGTCTGCTAGCAATAGAGAAGTCATAATTTTATGTACCCTAATGATGGATGTGACATCCCATTACCTTGTATTGGTTGCAAGCAAGTCTCTAGGCTGACTGATATTCAAGGGGAAGGAGAGGCTTACACAGAGCCTGAATAGTAGGAGGTGGCGGTCATTGAGACCATCTTAGAGTCTGCCTGCCACAGAGATTCTTTTTTACTTTTTTTAATGGTAAAAGAATTTTAAATCCTAAGCTCTTCTAGTATATTTAAAGTTTAGTTTATGTGCCAAAAATAAAAAGTGATAACTAAATGCAATGTGAGATTCTGAATGGAGATCTTGGGGAATATTTGAATTACTTGTTCAGTAATTTTAACATTATGTCTTTATCAGAACCTTTTTATAAATTTGGGGAGAAATGGGAAGATGTTGGTCAAAGGGCACAGTAAGACAAAAAACCTGTAATTTTTTTGGTAAATAAAGCAAACAATTTTAGTAGATAAATTCACTAAAAATTATATAGGCATATACAATGGAATATTACTCAGCCACCAAAAAGAACGAACTCTTGCTATTTGCAATGATGTGGATGATGTTGAACTAGAGGGTACTAGGCTAAGTGAAATCAGTCAGTCAGTGAAAGAAAAATACTATATGATTTCTTTAACTCATATGTGGAATTTAAGAACCAAAACAGATGAACGTAGGAGGAGGGAAGGAAAAATAAAATACAATAAAAATCAGAGAGGGAATCAAACTATGAGAGACTCTTAACTCTAGGGAAAAAACTGTGGGTTGCTAGAGGGGTGGTGGGTGGGAGATGAGGTAATTGGTTGATGGGCAATAAAGAGGGCTCTTGATGGAATGAGCCCCGGGTGTTATATGCAACTGATGAATCACGAAATTATACCCCTGAAACTAATAATACAGTATATATTAACTAAATTGAATTTAAATAAAAATTTTTAAAAAGTCACATAGGTTGGGGCGCCTGGGTGGCTTAGTGGGTTAAGCCGCTGCCTTCGGCTCAGGTCATGATCTCGGGGTCCTGGGTTCGAGTCCCGCATCGGGCTCTCTGCTCAGCAGGGAGCCTGCTTCCCTCTCTCTCTCTCTCTCTCTCTCTCTGCCTGCCTCTCTGTCTATTTGTGATCTCTCTCTGTCAAATAAATAAATAAAATCTTTAAAAAAAATTTAAAAAAAAATAAAAAGTCACATAGGTAAAATCTACCACTTTTTTTGGTATGTCCAAAAAATGTCCTTTCTGGTGAAAATACCATAAAAGCTTCACTATCACTGTATACTAGAATTATTTATATATCTATTTATACATATTTGTTTCAACAAATACAGAGATGATGTTACAGTACTCTACTTGAACTTCCATTAAAATGTGTTAGGAACTTCTAATACCAAATGCACTTCACACATCAATTTAAAATAATCGCCAGTTCTAAAATAGTATTCTGATAGCCAAATCCAACTCTTCCCTTGTGCGGAGAGCTGTTTTCAGATGTCAGTCAGCTTGCTGCTTGGATATAGACACTCATGTTTCAAAATAGTGTGGTCTGTCTCACCGCACTCTTCCATGTGATGAAAAGCCAAATACTTCAACCCCTCATAGGCAGTTGGATTTCATGCAAAGCAAGAACAAATGGCTCCTCATTTTGCTCACTGTTTGAAAGGGCTGCTTGTTATAAATACTCTATCACTATTTCACATGTCCTGGTCCAGCAATTTGAAGCTTATGGGTCTCGGTTGGTTATACCTCTTATGAGAGCTATTTGGAAACACTCTAGTAGACATTTTTCTTAGGTCCTATTTTTAGAATGGAAGGCCTAATGGTATTTTAATGTCTCTATATATTCCCAGAACAAATCTCAAGAAAAATGTCTGTTACCTTTTGAAATTTAGCAAAGCTGGTAGGATTATCACAGCTCCTCTGAGAAGTACTGTGTTAAAGAATGAATCTTGATTTACGGAATGTTACTGGTTAAAGAACCAAGGAAAATCAGCTCTTTCAAACCCCTCACTTTTTAAATGAGGAAAGTGTGAGTCTTGGTTTGAGTGAAATTTTGGCCCAAGATTAGACAGTGAGGAGTATGGGAGTTTTAGAATGGTAGACTTATGTTTTCCTGCAGAAGATGTCTGTGGTAAGAGTCAATGACAGTTAGTTTCTGAGATAAGATTCAGGTTTAGAATATGAAAATTGTTTACTGGGCCCTTGTGTGAAACTTTATTACTCTTACAGAAGATTCTGAGAAAAGATGTAGATGTATGAACCCAAAAATATATGGGTTCATAAGTGAGGAAAGGTCCAGAAACCTCTTGGGAGAATTGGGCCCTGTGTGTAGACAGCTTCTCAAGGATCTTCCCCTGCACCCCCCCACCCTCGCTGACTATGTTAGATGAATGTTTCCCCTGTAATGGCACTTGGCATTCCATCAATTAGAGACTTCTTTGCTCCAGCAAATAATCTTCTAATGATGCAAAAACCTTTGGGAGGGTTAAGTGTCCATCTATTATTATGAATTACTCTGTTATTTTCATCTTTCTTTTTCTTTGGCAACCTAATTGGGATCTGATCACTTGGGGAATGTAGTTTTGATTATAGGAAGGGAAGAAAATGTTTATGAGCTAGGAACACTCTGGTAGAGATGGCCATCTGATGGGGCTGCTGGAGTCGGGGTGACTGGGATGGTGTCAGAAACTGGGACCCAGGTCAGGGACTAGAAGGCAAAGGAAGAATGCTGAAAACAAATCCAGATTGCTTGTAGCTTTACTCTGGGCTGTCTCACACATAGAAGAAAAAGAGAGAGAGAGAGAAATGACTTTATCCTTCTTGGTATTCCTTAGGCCATTTGGCAAATACTGATTCATTGCTGGTTAACTAGGAGTTTGTGGAATGAAGGGAGAACCCAACCTTGTGTATACAGTTGGTCCACTCAGAAAGTGCATGCAAGCATGCCTTGTTTAATTGCACTTTGCCTTATTGTGCTTCACACGTGTTGCATTTTTTATAAATTGGAGGTCAGCGGCAACCCTGCGTCAAACAAGTCTATGGGTGCCATGTTGCCAACAGCCTTTGCTCCCTTCACATCTCTGTGTCACATTTTGGTAATTCTTGCAGTATTTCAAATCTTATCATTAGTATTATATTTGCTTTGATGATCTGCAATTAGTGATCTTTGATGTGCTATTATAATTGGTTTGAAGTCCCGTGAGCCACACTCACATAAGAGGGTGAACTTAATAAGTGCTGTGCATTCCCCTGGCCGTTCTCTGGTCAATCTCCCTCCCTTCAGTCCCCTCAATTCCCTGAGATAAAAACAATGTAAAATTAGGACAATTAATAACCCTGTAATGACCTCTAAGTATTCTAGTGAAAGGAAGAGTTGCATGTTTCTCACTTTAAATCAAAAACTAGAAATGAGGGGTGCCTGGGTGGCTCAGTGGGTTAAGCCTCTGCCTTTGGCTCAGGTCATGATCTCAGGGTCCTGGGATTGAGCCCTGCATCGGGCTCTCTGCTCAGCAGGGAGCCTGCTTCCTCCCCTCTCTCTGCCTACTTGTGATCTCTGTCTCTCAAATAAATAAATAAAATCTTAAAAAAAAACTAGAAATGATTAAGCTTAGTAAGGAAGGTGTGTCAAAAGCCAAGAAAGGCCAAATCTAGGCCTCTTGTACCAAAACCCCAGATTGTGAATGCAAAGAAAAAGTTCTAAGGAAATTAAAAGTGCTACTCCAGTGAACACATGCATGATAAGAGAGCAGAACAGCCTTGTTGATAGGGAGACAGTTTGAGTGGTCTGGACAGAAGATCAAACCAGCCACAACATTGCCTTAACCCAAAGCCTACTCCTAAAGCTTAAAGCAGGACCCTAATTCTCTTCAATTCTGTGAAGACAGGGAAGTGAAAAAGCTGCCGAAGAAAAGTTTGAAGCTATCAGAGGTTGGCTCATGGGGTTTAAGAAAAGAAGCCTTCTCTAGAACATAAACGTATGGGCAAAGCAGCCAGTGCTGATGGAGAAGCTGCAGCGAGTGCCTCCAGAAGATCCAGCTAAATAATTAATCAAGGTGGCCACACTGAACAACAGGTTTTCAGTGTGGATAAAACAGCCTCCTCTTGGAAGAAGATGCCATCAGGGGCTTTCAAAAGTTGGAGAGAAGTCAATGCCTGGCTTCAGAGCTTCAAAGGACAGGTTGACCCTCCTGTTAAGGGCTAATGCAGCTGGTGACTTTGAGTTGAAGCCACAGTTCATATGCCTTTCCAGAATCTCTAGGGCCCTTAAGAATTACGCCAAATCTATTCTGCTTGTACTCTATAAATGGAACAACAAAGCCTTGGTAATAGCACATCTGTTTACGACCATGATTTACTGAATATTTTAAGCCAGATCTACTGCTCAGAAAAAAAAGATTCCTTTCAAATATTGCTGCTCATTGACAATGCAGCTGATCACCTAAGAGATGGAGATGGACAATGAGATTAACGTGGTTTTTGTGCCTGCTGACACAACACCCATTCTTTAGCCCATGGATCAAGGAGTCATCTCAACTTTCAAGTCTTGCTGTTTAAGAAATACGTTTCCTAAGGTGATAGTTGTCATAGGTGGTGATTCCTTTGATGGATCTGGGAAAAACAAATTGAAAACCTTCTGGACAGGATTAACCATTGAAATGCCTTTAAGAACATTTGTGATTCATGGGATGAGATCAAAATATTAACATTATCAGAATTTTGAAAGAAGTGGATTCCAAACCTCACAGAAGACTTTGAGGGGTTCCAGACTTCAGTGGAGGAAGTAACAGCAGGTGTGGTAGAAATCACAGGAAAACTAGAATGAGAAGTGGAGATTGAAGACACGACTGAATTGCTACAATCTCATGATTCAACTTGAACAGATGAGGAACTGCTTCTCAAGGATCAACAAAGAAAGTGGTTTCTTGAGATGGGATCTGCTCCTGTGAGGATGTGGGAAAATTATTGAAATGACAGCAAAAGATTTAGAATGTTACATAAACTTAGTTTATAAGGCCACAGCAGGGTTTGAGAGGATGGACACCAATTTTGAAAGTTGTACTGTGGGGAAGATGGTATCAAACAGCATCCCAGTTACAGAGAAATTGCTCATGAAAGGAAGAATCAAAGGATGCGGGAGACTTCACTGTTGTCTTATTTTAAGCAATTGCCATAATCACCCCAACCTTCAGCAGCCCCCACCTTGATCAGTCAGCAGCCACCCACATATAGGCAAGACCCTGCACCAGCAGAAAGATTATAACTCAATGAGAGCTCAGATGATGATTAGCATTTTTTAGCAGTAAAGTATTTTTTAATTAAGGTGCGTACACGGTACATTGTTTTTTAAGACATGATGCTGTTTCGTACTTATTTGTCTGTAGCATAGTGTTGACCTAACTGTTATATGTGATGGGAAACCAAGAAATTAATTTGATTTGTTTTATTATGATAGTCACAGTATTCTATTGTGGTGGTCTAGAACCAAACCTGCAAAATCTCTGATATTAAGTATCAAGCTTTTTGTTTTTTTTTTTTAAATTAATTAATTAATTAATTTGACAGTGAGAGACACAGCGAGAAAGGGAACACAAGCAGGGGGAATGAGAGAGGGAGAAGCAGACTTCCCGCTGAGCAGAGTCCAATATGGGGCTCGATCCCAAGACCCTGGAATCATGACCTGAGCCAAAGGCAGACGCTTAATGACTGAGCCACCCAGGTGCCCCAAATGTCAAGTTTTGAACAAACCTTGAATTGTGCTTTTGGAACACACATTCCTGAAGAATGGGTTCACATGAATAAAGTGTTTAACTGAGTGGATCCTGGGATCAGTCTGACTGGGTTTGAATCCTGGCTCTGACACTCACCTCAGTGATCTTGGACAAGCCTCTTATTTTTCCTGTGCTTTAATTTTTTTATTTGTATATTTGGGATGATAGTAATGTACTCATCACTTAGGGCTTTAATGAGAAATGAGTGAGTTAATGCACTTAGATCAGAGCCTAGCAAAGTGTTGTAAAGCAATTGCCTAAAAATTCTATGATCTGATTCCTCAACCATGTCCTTCAGTTCTATTTGAGAAAATATAGTCTCTAACTTCCCTAGGATAAGATTTTTGTTTCTTGGGAGAGGGAGAGAATGAATAGAGATCGTGTTATTGGGGGTGGGGACAGAGAGGGAGAGAGAATCCTAAGCAGGCTCCACATCCAGAGCTGAGACCATGGTGGGGTTCAACCATCCTGAGATCATGACCTGAGCCAAAACCAAGAGTGTATCTCTTAACTGACTGAGCTACCCAGGTGCCTCTCTGGAATAAGATTTAAAAATGTTATTTAAGTGACACTTCCTTAGTCCTGTAACTATCTATGTATTTCTCAATGGCAGTCAGCTGTCTTCTTTATACCAAGAAACTTGTCTGGACAAGTTCATAATTTTATAGCCCAAACCGAATCTTTCAAATGCAAAACCTCTCTTTCCACATCTTCATTAACAAATTTAGTAGGTAGGTAATTATGTGGAGATCAGGATTCTACAAGATACTGAGTTTTGAGACAAGTTCCTGAGAGGAGGGTCAAAAACATTTTGCATCTGAATGTAATTATCAAGTACCCCTTTTCCATATTTGTATATAGAACAAGATCCCTCTTCCAAAATTCTTCTACAGACTCTATCAGTTCTGTTTTAATTCGGTGGCTGGTGTATCCCATTAATGTTCCTGCTATCCAGAGAAGTATGAATGGGGAATTTTAATGTGCTTGCTTAATCAAGAGATTTTTTAAAGCTGGATTATTCGATCCTTATGTGAAAATAGATAATACAGAAGGGTAGGTAGAACATAAACCAAAAGTTCGAACACCAGGATTCTCTTCCTGCTTTGCCATTAAGAAGATGTATGATCTCGAGTCCATCCCAGAATCTTCCTGGGCTTGTCTCAAATGGAGGATTTGAACCAGGTATTGCTTAAGATTTGTGATAGATCCCATATTGTATGATCGTGCAACATCGTCATGACTCTACCAAGTGAAGTGTGTGCTTTGCCTTGACTGACAGGTATATCTTCTTTCCCAGTTTCCTTAAAATGATTTGAAATGGCTTTGCCAGATCACCAGCCAGGGCGAGAGGAGCATTCTGTGGCTACAATGTGGGAGATGGCAGCCAGGTCTGCAAGGGAACAAGTCCCTGCCTTTTAACATTTCTACATTTACAACTAGAATTGTAACATTCTTGTCCACAAGTGTTGGGTTGCGAGGCAGAGGAATAAAGCCAAGCTCTGGGGGCATCATTACTCTTACCATTAATAGCAGTTGTTTGCTTTTTTCTATTTTGCAGAAGATAAGGAGAAATCTGGGAAGATTAATAACTGTTTAAAAATGAAGATCAATAGTTTATTACTATAATAAACAACTGAGTTGGCCCTTGTCCATTTTTTCTGGGGAAGCAGTGGAATTCCAGGAGCAGCTTTCTGTCTACGTCTCAGAGACACTTTTTAATTTCTCAAAGGGAAGACAAAGAAATGAAATTAACCTATTTTGTGACCTACTTCTGCTTTTCCAATTTGGAGGCCTTCCTTTCTATGTTAATTTACTGCATTTGCTATTAACTAGAGCTTTTTTTTTTTTTTTTTTTTTTGGTTGACAGGTTTGCTTGAGCACAGGAAATCTAAAAAAAAAAAAATCACTTGAGATAAATATTTTTACAAGAGATAGTAAGCTGATACATTACGGAGCTAGCTTATTCCCTCTAGAATCATGGTAATAGGGTGGCTCCAATCCTTGTTTTAGGACTTAATGTAGAAATTTAAGTTGTTGACTCTAGAAAATATAAATTAAGATAATATCACGGCACTGGTGGCTAACTTTAATTTCATTGTTATTTCAAAAGGTAGTCAGTAAAAACATTAATTTTCACTTTTTTTTTTTTACTTCTAGCCGTGGACTCCTGCCCTGTAGGTCTTTCTGTGAGGCTGCAAAAGAGGGCTGTGAATCAGTCCTAGGGATGGTGAACGCCTCCTGGCCCGGTTTCCTCACCTGCTCCCAGTTTAGAAACCAAACCGAAAGCAGCAACGTCAGCAGAATTTGCTTCTCTCCACAACAGGAAAAAGGCAAGCAATGTATGTGTCTGTGTTTCATTTCATTTCATTTAAGAAATTTTTGTTGAAATACACCATTCATACAAGAATGTATACATATAATACATACCTCAGTGTATTTTATGAAAGTGACCAGACCCCTGTAACCAGCACCCAGATAAAGAGATAGATCACACAAAACTTCTACATGAATGTCTGTAGTGGCGTTAATAATGGCAACCAAAAGTGGAAACAACCCTCATATTCTTCATCTAATGTATAGATTTAAAAAAACAGTATATTCTTACAGTTGAATATTAATTGGCAGTAAAAACGTATGAAGTACTTGTACATGCTATGATATGGATGAACCTTGAAAATGTTAAGTTTAAAGAAGCAAATCACCAAACGTCCAGCAACCCCCTAAATCTCTCAAGCCCCCTTCCAGTCATCTTACCCCCCCAAAGAAACCTCTCTTCTAAGAGAAGCCATCTAAGGTGATATCTGTCATCTTACCCACTTCTGAACTTTGTGTCAGTGAAATTGGGAAGGATGGACTCCTTTTGTATCTAGCTTCACTTGCTCAACATTATGTTTGAGAGATTCCTTACATTCTCCTCTTGTGGTTCATTCATTCTCACTGTTGCATAGTATCCTAATATATTATATATCCTAATATATTATTCTGTTCAATTGTTATTCTATTCAATTGTTCAATTGAGCTATTTCTAGCTATTATGAATAGTGATGTTTTGACTATTCTTGTGCATGTCTTTGATTGAACATGGTCCATATATTTATTCAGCGAAAAGTTTTTTAAAGTGGTTGTACCAATTTATCCTCCAGTCAACTGGGTGTGAAAGCTGCAGTTGCTCCAAATCCTCCCCCAACATTTGTTATTGTCAGTCTTTTTCATTTTACCAATTCTGGTGATAGTATTGTTGTCTTTGTGGTTTTAAGTTGCATTTCCATGATGAGTTTGATTAATTTTTCAAAAAAATTTGGTGATATGAACAGCCCTTTTCATGAAGCATCTGTCTGAGTGTTTTATCCATTCTTTGGTTGGGTAGTTTGCCTTTTTGTTCTTGATTTATGGTTCTTTATGTATCCTAGATATGTCAACTCTTGGGTTTATGTATTGTGAAGATCTCCCACTCTGTGGCTTGCCTTTCTTACTAGTGTCAAATTATGGAACAGAAGGTCTTAATTTTAATGGGTCTATATTATCAGTCTTTTATTTTGTGATTCCTTTTTGGTGTCTTGTTTAAAACATCCTTGCCTACACCAAAATGTAGAAGTTTTTTTTTTTTTCCTCTTTTCTTCTTGGACCTTATTGTTTTAGCATTTATATTTACAATACCATATTCTGGAATTAATTTTTGTGTATGGTGAGAGCTATGGATTAACTTTTTTCTGTGCCTATATTTAATTGACCCACTGCCCTTTATTTATTTAGAGTATTATCTTTTCCCTCTGTACTATAATGTCACCTTTATTTTTGGTCAAGTGATTGATTATATATACATGTGTTTCTAGACCCTCTATTTGGCATAGAATTAAGCTAATTCTGCTCTGTCTGGATTCCTGTAGTTTTGTAAGTCTTTATATTCAACAGTGTTAGTCCCTCAGCTTTTTACTTCTGAAAGATTGTTTGCCTATTCTTGGCCCTTCACATTTTATGTAAATTTTCAAATCACTGTGCAGTTTCCTCAAGTGCTTTTTGGTTTGAATTGGGATTGCATTAAATCCATAGTTCAAATTAGGCAGAATTGTTTTATAACATTGAATCTTCCAACCCATCAAAATGATATACTGTGGTAATCTTTACTTAAGTAGTTTAATGAGTTATTCTTTATTTTCTCTCAGTAATGTTTGATAATTTCAACCAGAAAGATTTTGTTCATCTTCTCTTAGATTTATTTATGTGTATCTGATATTTTTATGTCATTTGTAAATGGAATCTCTAAAAAAAATTTCTGTTTGTATACAAATGAATCACATACTGATTTTTATACCTCTTTGTAGATTCATTTGGATTTTCTAAGTGCACATTCTGTCATCTGCAAATGACTGTTTATTTTCTCCTTCCCAATCTTTATGCTTCCTGTTTCTTCTTTGTCATAGAGAAAGGTTTCAATATTTCACTTTTAATTATAATGTTTGCAGAAAGACTTTTACTGATACTCTGTGTCAGATTAAGGAAGTCCTTTCAATTTCTGGTTTGCTAAGGTGTTTTTTTTTTAATCATGAATGGATTTTGAATTTTATCAAATGCATTTTCTACATCTCGAGATGATATGATTTTCCCCATATTATGTTAAAAATATAAAAATATAATCACATACCATAATATTACTCTTTTAAAAATATATAATTAACTGGTTTTTGTATACTTACAGAGTTGTGTAACCATCTCAGCCATCTAATTCCAAAACATTTTTGTCACCCTAAAAAGAAACTCCATACCCATTAGCAGTAATGACATTTTCTCCTCCCCCAGCCACTGGAAATCACTAATCTACATTCAGAGTCTATGGATGTGCTTATTTTGGACATTTCATATAAATGGCATCATAAAATGGGAACTTTTTGTGATTTGCTTCCTTCATTTAGCATAATGTTTTCAAGATTTATCCATGTTGTAGTGTGTATCAGTACTTCATACATTTTTATTGCCAATTATTGTTCCTTTGTGTGAATATACTTTTTTAAAAAATCCATACATTAGCTGAGGAACATTTGGGTGTTTCTACTTTTTTGTTTATTATGAATGATGCCACAATTAATATTCATGTGAAGGTTTTATGTGAACTTGGGTTCGCATATGCCAATTCCCTTGGGTATATACCTTGGAGTAGAGTTGTGACCAGTAATAACTCTGTTGAACATTTGAGGGAATTCCACTCTCACCATCAATATAGAAGCGTTCCAGTTTTTCCACATCCTCACCAACACTTGTTATCCTTTCTCATTTTAACCATCCTAGTGGGTATGAAGTAGTACCTCATTGTGATTTTGTTTTGCAATTTAATAATGACTAAGTATGTAGATAATTCAACATTTCATGAGCTTGTTAGTCATCTGTATGTCTTTTTTAGAAGGAGCTATTTAAATATGTAGCCTGTATTAAAATTAGGTGATTAGTTTTTTAATTGCTGAATTGTAAGAGTTCTTCATCTGTGCTGGATACAAGTCCATTATCAGATATATTATTTGCAAATATTTTCTTATGTTCTGTGGGTATCTTTTCAAGTGATTTTCAAATGACTTTTCTTGATTTTGTCCTTTGAAGCACAGAAGTTTTTTTTAACTTTGAGAAAGTTCAGTTTATCTATCTTTTCTTCTGTCACTTTTGCTTTTAGTATCATGTCTAAAAAAATCATATTCTAATCCAAGGTCACTAATATTTACTCCTGTTTTCTCCTAAGAGTTTTAAGATTTTAGCTCTCATATGTAGGTCATCAATCATTTTGAATTACTTTTCTTATATGGTATGAGGTAGGGGTCCAACCTCATCCAGTTATCTGAACACCAACTGTGGAAGAGACTATTATTTCCCCGTTGAATAGACTAGGTACCTTGTCAAAAATCAATCGGTCATAGATATATGAGTTTACATCTGAACTCTCAATTTTCTTCCATTGATTTATATGGCTATTCTTATGTGAGTACCTGCTGTATTGGTTATTATAGCTTTGCAGTAAGATGATTACTAGAAGCAAAGAAGTACATTTTAAAATGATTATAGAGTCAATCCATCAAGAATCCCATAACCTAACATCAGAGCCCAGAAATATATTAAGCAAAAATGATAGAATTAAGGGAAAAATTAGGGATGGAACAATTAGGTAGATCATCTATAAGGAGGAAGAATTGAAAAACAATACAAACCGACTTGATTTAGACAGCTATTAGAATACTCTACCCAACAATAGCAGAATGTATGTAAACATATACACATCTCAAATTTTCAATTTTTAAACTTTAGACCTATTTGTATCTCTATGAGTTGAACATATAGTTGAATAGCATTTTTTTCTGCACTAGACAAATCCTTGTCTTTTGATTGTACTGTTTAATTCATTTACATTTAATGTAATTACTGATAAGAGAGGACCTACATCTTTTACTTTGCTATTAGTTTTCTCTATGTCTTTTAAAAAATTCCTCTATCCTCCATTACCTCCTTTTCTATTATATTTTAAAAAACATACCACTTTAATTTCTTGTTGCTCCTTTAAAAAATTTTTTTTAAATTTATTTATTTATTTTTCTTATTGCTTCTTTTTTTTTTTTTTTTTTTAGTTTTCATTAGTTGCTCTGGGACTTACAGTTGGCATCAAGTTATAACAATCTAGTTCAGATTAATACTAACTTAATTTCAATTGTTTACAAAGTTTGCTTCTGTATAGCTTTGTTCCTTAGCTCCTTTTTTGTGCCATTATTGTCATACAAATTATATCTTTATATATTATAAACCCATAAACATAGTTTTAAAATTACTGATTTATGAAGTTGTCTATTAAATACGATAGAATAAGAAAGGATTAACAAACAAAAGTATATTCATGGTGTCTTACATTTACGTAAGAATTACCTCTACTTGTAATATTTATTTCTTCATGTGGCTTTGAGTTACTGTCTCTTGTCTTTTCATTTCATTCTGAAAGACTTCTTTTAGTATTTCTCATGGGGAAGTTCTGATAGTGGCAAATTCTTTCAACTTTTTTTTTTAATTTAGAAAAGTCCTATTATAGTCTTCATTTTGGAAGGATTGTTTTGCTGCATATAGAATTCTTGGTTGACAGTCCTTTATTTTCAGCATTCTAAATATGTAATCTCACTTTCTTTGGACACATGCTTTCTAATGAAATATCAGCTGTTAATCTCCTAGATAATCTGTTTTGCCTGATGAGTGGTGTTCTTGGTGTTCTTAAGATTCTTTCTAGCTTTGGTTTTTGATAGTTTGATAATGACATACCTATGTATATATGTATTATGTATGGGTCCTTTTGATTTTATTCAATTTGAGTTTATTTTTCTTCTTAGATGTGTGAATCAACATTATTCATCGAATTTGAGATTTCTCAGCTATTATATATTCAAGTACTCTTTCTGCCCCATTCTCTCTCCTCTCTCTCTTTTTTTGATGAACTCTACAATATTTCTTTTTTAATTGTTATATCTTATTTTATTTAAGATCAATTAATTAACATACAGTGTATTATTAGTTTCAGAGGTAGAGTTTAGTGATTCATAATTGCACATAACACCCTGTGCTCTTTGCATCAAGTGCCCTCCTTAATGCCCATGACCCAGTTACCCCATCCTTCCACCCATCTCCCCTCCAGCAACACTCAGATAGTTAAGAGTCTCTTATGGTTTTTCTCCCTCTCTGATTTCATCTTATTTTCTTTCTCTCTCTCTCTCCTCTCTTTGTGGAACTCCCGCAGTGTATATATTAGTACACCTCATGTTTCTTCTAAATCTTTAAGGATCTGTTATTTTGGGGGCACCTGGGTGGGTCAGTTTGTTGAGTGTCTGACTCTTGATTTTGGCTCAGGTCATGATCGCACTTAGGGTTGTGGAATAGAGCCTCATGTCAGGCTCTGTGCTTAGCAAGGAGTTGTTTGTCCCTCTCCCTTTTCTCCTCCACCTCCCTCAAAAAATAAATAAACAAAATCTCTAAAAAAAATTTTTTTTAAGGAACTGTTATTTTTCTTGATTTTTTTGTTTGTGTTCCTTAGACTGAAAAGATAGAATAATATCAATTTATTTATCTTCAAATTTGCTGATTCTTTATTCTACTTGCTTAAATATGCTGTTAAGCATCCTTGGTGAAGTTTTCATTTCATTTGTTTTACTTTTCAACTGCTGAATTTCTATTTGGTTCTTTTTTTTTTTTTAAGAAAAAACTAATTTGTATCTCTTTATTGATATTCTCTATTTGTTGGCACATTGTTACTATACTTTAGTTCTTTCAAAAAGGATTTTTAAAAATTCTTTGAATATATTTAAAATAGCTGATGTAAATTCTTTGTCTAGTAAGTCCGTGTCTGAGTGTCATCAGGGACAGTGTCCATTGACTCTTTTTTCCCTTATATATAGGTTATACTTTCCTGTCTCTTTGTTTGTCATATTTTTGTTGTTGTTGTTGTTCTTGTTGTTGAAAATTGGATATTTTAAATAATATAATGTACAACTCTGCAAATCCAATATTCCCTCTTCTCAGGATTTGTTGTTATTACTATTTTGTGTTGCATTTATTGTCGCTATTTGTTTTGTGATTTCCCTGAACAAAGTCTATATTGTAAAGTTTCTGTTGTCATGTCTGACCACTGAAAGTTTTGCTCGGATAGCAGCTCCGTGGCCAGTTAGTGACTGAGCAGATATTTCCTTAAATGCCTTGAACCAATACGTCTCCCACCCTTTTCAATGGGTTCAGTGCCTTTGTTTCAATGGGTAGGACTAAAACACTCTGGCAGTTTGCAGCTTTGCCTTAGCCTTCAATTTCTGGTGATGTAAAACCTCAGTGTCAGCTAGAGGTGAAAGATTCAGAGGGATATTTCCAGATGTATTTATCCTAAGTGTCAGCATTCTTTCTCTCTCTCTCTCTCTCTCTCTCTCTCTCTTTCTTTCTTCCTCCCTTTCTCCCTTCCTTCCTTTTTCTCTCTCCCTTTCTTTCCTTCCTTCCTTCCCTCCCCCTAACTAAGGCTTTACATTGGCATAAAAAACCTGCTTTGATTAGCTGTTTATCCTTCAATAGAGTTTGAAGATTCTGACTGTTAATTCTTGAGCCTGGTCCTCAGTTTCCTAGACTTTCCTGCTACACTATGTAAGAGCCTCTTTCTGAGCTACCAGAGAGGCTTTTTGGCCTTCATGCACAAGTTACAATTACCTGTAGCTTTGAGTTACTGTTTTCTAGATCATTACTAATGCCTAGTAGTAAGGCATCCAATCCATTGTCCTAAGAGTTTCTTCTTTTCTTCTTCTCCTTCTTCCTCCTCCTCTTCTTCTTCTTCTCCTCCTCCTTGTCTGCCTTCTCCTTCTCCTTCTCCTCCCTCTTCTCATGACTACTATTATTTGCACTTCTCAAACCCCATTTGGTGCATTTCTTCCCATCAGTACATTATCATACAGTATACAATATTGTACCTAACAATTTGACTGCCCCATTGTGTCAGGGCATGTCTACTGTAATTTCCATGAATGATGGCACTTTCACAGTAGGGAATAATCCAGATTAACAACTCAATCTTACAACACGCTCTCTTGGTGATCACTCCTGGAATATCACAAATTGAGTTTTTCAGAAGTAGTCACTGAGATGGAGTTTATTGTACAGGGTGTTAATTAGGCATCAGACTTGTGTAAAGGATGGAGAGAAAACAGGATTGAGCAGACAGAGAAATTAAAATTTGCTCTAGGTCCATTTAAGTCCCTTCTAAATCCATGCAGATCTCTGGAGTATTTTGTCTGGGAAAGGTATTCCACGTTGGGCCAAAATAGCTGGTTCTTTACATCCCCATCTCAATTACTCACTGGTGTGGTCCTTCCTGGAAATGATGTGCCTTTAGGTGAGACAGCTCTTTGCAGTTGGAGCAAAAGCTGAAGGAGCTAAAGGTGTTGGCTGACATTTGGGACACCAAAGCCTTTCTTGAGGAATAGACACATAGTCGGAACAGATCACCTTGATCTAACAGAGACTGAGCTAATTTTGTTGTTTTGTCAAGGCCTTGTCTATCTCTTGTTTGTCAGGGCTTCTGAGGGTGCACTTCTCCAGTGGTCCCAAATGAGAAACTGAGGTGTTTGTTGCATTCTCTTCCTCCTTGGGCAGTCCCAAATTCTATTTTTTTCTTTTCAGAACAATACGATTGTTGGAATTTCCATTTTATTTTGCATTGATGTTTTGCATAGCTCTTTAATCTCTTGCTCTTTATGGAAAATGCCTCAAGAGAGGATCCTTCCAAGTGATAGGACTACTTGTCTGTGTCTCCTTTCTGACAACATACTTGGCTCCTTAAAACCCACTCCTTTGGCAACACCCAAACTCTAACTTTTGTCTCAGTATGCCTGTGGGATTGCCAAAAGTTCTGCTGATTTCTCCACCTCTTTGCAGTGACCCCATATCCAGATTCCCTGTTTTTAGCACCATGCCAAGAACTGGCAAGTTCCACAAGGGAAAAAGCATCCGCAGAATATATACTCTCTGTTCTACAGTTATCTTCTCCCCAGGATCTTGGCCATTCCCATCCTAATTGTCTTGAGAACTCAGATGCCTTTATACAGATGTTTCTTCTGTTTTATCTGGCTTTTCTAGTTTTACTTGATGAGGGCATCGATCTGCTGCAAGTTATTACATTTAAGCCAGGAGTGGAAGTTTGTTTTATTTTATTTTTAACACAGTGTTTAGTAGAGGTCTGCTGCTAAATCAGGATTCCATCTGAAAGACAGTATACAGCAATAAATCATTAGAAGGATAAGTGAGAGTATCTGAAAGAGAAGTTCCTGACATCTTTTCTTTTTCAGCTAACTTTGCCCCTGTTGTGATAAAAACATTTTATTTGTTGTCTTTATTAGAGGTCATTTGGAAAATGTGGCCTTTTGGTATAGGATTTAAGAATCCATAGAGAAAATTTAAAAATCAGAATATCATCAGTATTCTTTAACAATGATGACCAAAAAGTTTCAGTTCCTAAAAATCAAAATAAGATTATCAGTATTATTTAATGGCTCAAACTGAAATGCCACTTAATATAGGTTCTCCAAATATTGGACAATGTTACAAATTTTCTGATCTTGAAAAACACCTTGGAAGTTTGATGGAATATTTGTATCTAAAAGCATGTTTAAAGAGACAGAAATTTCCTAAGAGGATCTGAGATCTTCTACTTGTCATAGTGTTCTTAAAACTTTTGGTTGTAATATTTTCTCAATGTATAATTAATTCTCTGAAAATAACTCTGATAAAAAGCGTTCTATGCAATATTTTCCTAGAATTGAAACGAATTGTTTTGTCTCACACTTGATGGATAAACGGGGTGCTAACAATCATAGATACATTCATAGTTCGTGTGCTAGGGAAAGAGTTACTGCCAAATCTGATCTTTGTGTAAGCATAAGAATATCATTTCTAGCATACACACACAGTTACTAAAAATGTGTTCATACTAAGAATATATATACCAACTAGAGAAATATTTATTATATAATACAGTCTTAATCATGTAAGGATTTATGCTATAAGACCACTTATAAATATACCTGATGAAGTCCTTTTCTCATTTTTTCATTTATTTGGTACATATCAATTGAATACCTACTCTGTTCTGAGCATCATCCCAGGCAATCTGAGAAAATAAAAGTAATCATGATAATCACAATATTAATTTATACTCATGTAGTGCAGTAGTTCTCAACCAGGAATCATTTTGTAGCCCCTACCTGGGAACATCTGGCAACTTCTGTAGACATTTTGGTTGTTAATCTCTACCCACAGAAGGATTTAATAGATGCTAATCTAGTGGGTAGAGACCAGATATGCTGTGTAACATCCTATAATGCACAGAAAAACTCCTCACAACAGAAGAGCTATGTGTCTCAAAATACCAATAGTGCTGCTTTTGGGAAACCCTAGTCTAAGGCTTTATGTTTTGCAAAGTATTTTATAATAGAAATATTAATAATAATTGCCATGTTTCAAACATTTAAGGAGTGTTCAACCTCACCTGGTCCACCCTTATGTGAGAACAGATATGAAAAGAATATTAGTGACTACATTTAAACATGCTTTCCCACAGAAACTACAAAGGAATCCAGGTTAAATGTCAATGGAGTAAAGTGGAGTCAACCGCGTAAAGGAATTCTGAAATTTGGAAAAAGGGAAGGGTCCGACCTGGCAAAGAGAGATGGTGTTCTGTAGGCATTCAGCACTGTGAACTTGTGTTGGGCATCAGCTCCTATTTAGTCCATGAAATGAACTGTCATTAAAAGTTGACTCCCATTTTAGGCTTTTTTTTTCCCACTTGTGAATCATTTGTCCAAGAAAATAGTAATTCCCCTCTTTATGTTATGGATCCCATTCTCCTTCCCAAAGTGCTTTCACAGCTGTTAGCTCACTTGCTTCCAGAGTAAATCTCTGAGGTATTATCATCTTCATTTAATTAATTAGGAAACTAAGGGTAAGGGAGATAGTTTCAGGATTATTTTAAAATCTGTCCCCTAAGGCCCTATCATCTACCCAACAGTCCACCATTGTGGGACCATCCTGGTATTCAATTATTAATCCTTGAGCATTACCTTTTCTTACAGCCCCCTACTCACAAGAACTTTCGAAATGTCTTTTCAGACTGAATGGAACCAAAGCGCATGACTTGTAACAGCTACTTTCCCCAATGCACAGCTCTGTGAATTTCATTCTTTGGTTAGCCTTCTTCAGATCAGTCAAAACTCTGAAGAGATTTTGTTATCATATACAAAGATGCACAGTTCTCTTATCCTTTCTATCTTATATTGATCCTACATCCTGTAAAGTAAATAATGTGCTAAAGTGATGACACTGTGGGAACTGGTCTTCAGAGGTTTTAAAATAAACATTTGTGTGTGTTTCCATAGTTGAGTTGTGAGAACTCAGGGCCCATCAATCATTCTGAGCGTTCTCATAATCCTTTACTTCACCTTCTCTGTGATCATATATGAAAAGTCATTTTTAAATGGTATTTGGTCTAAAGAGAACTCCCCTGCCATGAAAGACCTTCAGCTATTTATTTTTTCCTCGTTCTTTTCCTTTTCCTAGTATTTTATTTGCCTTTACACCACTGGTTGCTGAGAGCAACCATTGCAGCACAGTAGCAGCAAAATGGTATTTTGGGGATCTCGGTAAAACACGTACTCTGAATTTCTGCTCTTGGGGTTGTGGATTCATTTGGGAAAAATAATGTAGTACTGTTTCTTTGAGGTACTGAATGTTTTGCCACAGACAGATGATTATAGATAGCATCATGACATTACTAAAAGCTAGCCATGCACTTTTCATTACAATGAATAGTCAAGTAAAAAGGGGTTTTCTTAGAACTTCAAAATTTCCTACATTTATAATTTTAAATTATTTAAAAATTGAAACCAGGGAATCATTTTCTTTTTTCCATGTGTGGATGCTTCTTTTAAGGGCACCAAACTTAGATCTAAAGACTTGTTTTCAAGCCCTGAGCATTCTACTTCCTAATTGCATGGCCTTGAGCAAGTTTCTTAAACCCTTTTAGTCCCTCTTTCCTCATGTTTTTAATAGGAATAATAATATGTGGGTGGTAGAACTGTTTTATGGGCTAAATAAGATAATGTATTTGAAAGTATTTTGGAAACCATAACAAGCCTATATAAATGCGAATGCTTCGATTCAACAGACATTTCAAAGCATATTCTATGTACCAGACAGTTTACCAGGAACTGGAAAAGGAAAGATGGCAAATGTACTTTTAAAGAGCTCATAGGCTGGTGGAAGGATGGACATCTAAGCACAGAGGCAGAGCCTGAGACAAGGGTTTGGTCACAAATGGTATATTTGGAAGAGGCATGGGACAGTGGTGAAGGGGAAGGGTGATTCAGGGAAGGAAAGATGGCCAACAGAGGTGCATTATTAACCAGCTACCATAGTGGGCAACTGGAGCTTCATCTTTAGGGAAAAATCTGGAAATGGTGTATAATGTATGGTTCAGAATTAACTCACTAGAGGGGTGAGGTAGCTAGGGTATGCACTTACTTCCTTTAGCCTTTGAAACTGATAGTATCTACTATAATCCATAAGTACTATGTCCTCGGAGAGTAGAGACATGGTAGAGTGGAGGAGGAAGTACAAAACTTGTCTGTGGGGGCGCCTGGGTGGCTCAGTGGGTTAAAGCCTCTGTCTTCGGCTCAGGTCGTGATCTCAGGGTCCTGGGATCAAGCCCCATGTCAGGCTCTCTGCTCAGCAGGGAGCCTGCTTCCCTCTCTCTGTCTGCCTGCCTCTCTGCCTACTTATGATCTATCAAATAAATAAATAAAATCTTTAAAAAAAAAAAAAAAACTTGTCTGTGCCTTGCAACAGAAGGCTTTTGTCCCTGTTGACTTCTTCATATGTAGCACTCTCTTTGCCTTGGATTTCTAGAAGACTGCTCTGTTTGGTCTGCTTCCCATCACGTCGGCCAGTGTCTTTCCTTTTCCTCTATGGGCTCTAAGATCCTAGACTCAACCCTCTTTCCTCAACATTCTGTACATTTCCCCTAGGAAATCTCTTACCTGTGGCTGTGTAAGTACTGATGACTCTTAAATCTATATTTCACATCAAATTGTATTCTACTTCCCCATACTTTAGCCCATGTCCGAGTGTTCTTGCTTCCACCTCTCAAGCAAAGCTACTTTTTTCCAGGTCTCCAGGGATTTTCATCCAGGTTGCTAAATCCCATGGGAAGTTCTTAGTTCCCCCTCTGACTTGACTTCCTGCAGCATTTGGGACCATTAATTATTCCCTCCTCCCTGGTAAGCTCTCCTCCCTTGGCTTCCAGGAAGAAGCCACTTATTTTCAGCCGCCTTTGGTGTTTTCTTCTCATTTCTCTCACTTCTAAACACTGGAGTGCCTCAGGGCTTAGTCTTTGAATCTTGCCTGTTTCAGTGATCTGATTCTGGCTATTCAGGCTTGTGGCTTTAAAGACTTCTATGCACTGACAACTACCAATGTGGGTCTCGAGCTTGATTCTTCTCTGAACTCTGAAACTGAATGCATATTTGTTTCTCTCTCTCTCTCACACACACACACACACACACACTTACACACACTGCCTTCTATTTACTTCCACTTGAGTGTCTGAAAGACATGTCAAACATAACATGTACTAAACTGATCAGGTATTACCCCCACATCGCTCCTCTCCCAGCTTTCCCTCTCTTAGTAAACAACAACTTCATTCTTATCATTGTTCCAGCCAAAAATTTTAGGTCATCCTTGGCTCTTCTCTTTCTCTCCTATACCATATCTGATCTGTCAGCAAATTCCATTAGCTCTGTTGTCAAAATATATGCATAATCCAATCAGGGCTCCCCCCTCCATAACCACCTCAACTCGTTCCTGGATTATCCTCCAGCTTCTTATTTGCCTCTTTGCTGCCTTCCTATGTGCCTTTATGCTGTTTTCCACACAGAAGCAAAATGTTCTTTTTTGCTACTCAAATCCTATTGGTTCTTTAAATGTTCACATCTCTACTCTCCACGTTTTTTTTTTAAAAGTTTCCCATCTCAGTCAATATAAGAGCCGGTATCTTTACAACCTTCAGGACCATTCATCAGTACTGTTGCAGTGCACAACTCCAGGGGAGCACCAATCACACAGAATTCAATGTACCTAAGGGCTTCTTGGAGTTGTGCAACATAGACATCTGGCCCTACGTTATCTGGCTCTCTTATGCCTCTCACTTCTCTCTTAGTACTTTCCTTTTGGCTTTCTAGGTTCCAGCTATTCTGTTCCATCTGCTGCCGTGCTCTTCTCCCGCATATCCCCTCTCGGTTCTCTTCAGCACCCGTCTGTTGGGCTGTAATGTAGGGCATGTGAGAGAGAGTGGCCAAAGACAAAGTAAGGAAGAGAAGCTCTACCAGTAACAGCTATCATTATCCATGTTATTGGGGGTAGTGAGAAAGCTAAGGACATGGAAAATTTCTTTTTCTCTTTTTTAGATTTTTTAAAAATTTATTTATTTGACAGAGAGAGATCACAAATAGGCAGAAAGGTAGGCAGAGAGGGGTGGTGGGAAGCAGGCTCCCCACTGAGCAGGGAGCCCAATGTGGGGCTTGATCCCGGGGTCCTGAGATCATGACCTGAGCCAAAGGCAGAGGCTTAACCCTCTGAGCCACCCAGGCACCCCAGGACATGGAAAAATTCTTAATAAATTTCATAATCAGGGGTGCTTGGGTGGCTCACATCAATTAAGCACCTGACTCTTGATTTCTAGCTTGGGTCATGATCTCAGGGTCATGAGATCATGCCCTTTGTTGGGCTCTGACTGGGCATGGAGGCTACTTGAGATTCTCTCCCTCTCCCCCTGCCACTGCCACCCACCTCTCTCTCTCTCAAAAATAATAAAAATAATAATCATAGATTAAATTAAATAAATTTAAAGAAGAATCGTCATGATCAACTTTACTGATATTTGAATTACATTGCTAAAAATTGAAGCTTGACATTTTTTTAAAAATTTCTTTTCAGCATAACAGTATTCATTGTTTTGCGCCACACCCAGTGCTCCATGCAATCTGTGCCCTCTCCAATACCCACCACCTGGCTCCTCCAACCTCCCACCCCCCGCCCCTTCAAAACCCTCAGATTGTTTTTCAGAGTCCATAGTCTCTCATGGTTCATTTCCCCTTCCAATTTCCCTCAACTCCCTTCTCCTTTTTAAAACATCATTTAAAATCCCTAACACTTCTTTCAATCCATCCAGGAACCGTAAGAAATGCTCATCTTGTGATTTACACAAGAAAAAAAACAGAAAAACAGAAGGTTTTTCTGTAAGAACCACAGTCCTGTTTGGATTTCACTGTGCCACATACCCAGCAAAAAGAAGCAGTGCCAAACAAAATAGATTTCTTCTTGAGCCTAAATACAACCTGTTCTCTTTGGGCCCAGTAATTTTTGTTTTTAGATCATTTGAGATTAGGTTTCTATTCTCTGCCAAATATTGCTTTGCTTGAGGTGGCACAGTGGTCCCCCAAACAGAAATAAGAAGGTTCCTTTCCTCACCTGCAGTCATTCTTCTCACTCTCTTTACAAGTTAGTTACATAACTTAGAGGCTGATAACTCAGAAGCTCAAGAGCTTACATTGGTCCCTGAGTTTCTTGCAGAATAAATAAACAAACAAACAAACAATCAAATAAATAAATAATATAATTTTTTTTGTTTGTTTTTTGGTTCGGGGGCTGAAGACCAAGGACATCCACATTTTGTTCAATATTGTGCCTCACAATCAGAAATCCACATGTGTGGCCTTATAGATCATGAATAAATACAGCAATTTTTAGCTACAAAATAAAAGCCTGATTTTTTTCAGACTTTTCATACCACTATCCCTTTTTGAGTCGATAATCAGTTTGATCACTGAAGCAGGAATGCTGATCAGTCACACCCTGAACAATTCAAAACGTCATTTATTTTAATTCTAAATGCAGCTTTATACTCCCCGATTTAATCATAACAGATTCATCTTTACAGAACCAGATAGTTGAAAGAAATTGCTGAGTTTTTTTTTTCTTCACATAATTAAAATATTAGCTTAGTTCTAAGTTTTGTATTTGTTGCCAAAAATTCCCCAAAAGGGATACTATTTATGGGTTGTTTTTTTTTTTTTTTTTTTTAGTGGATGCAGTTTCTTAAGCTCAATCCATTCTCCTTGAAATTGAACTAGGATGATGTAGTAATTGCCTAGTAATTCAGGCATCCGAGTGTCTGAACCCCAAGCTCCAGGCTGCCCACTGAAACTAATGTGTGATTCAGGATCATTACATCAAAATCTGTGAATCTCTTTTGAAGTTACAACATCACTATGCCAAATAGAACTTCGATCTTCATAACTTCAATTCCATTGAGCTCAGCAATTGGGAAGTAATCGTCTTCCGCATTTTCATCTGTTCAATCCATATGTTTATTTTGTGTCTAAAGCCCTGTACGCATTTAAACAAAATGAGCTGGTTTGTTATCAGGGAGACAGTGTAACAGCTTTTTAGAGCTGAAGTCTTCTAAATATTTTGGCCTGTGTAACTCTAAAAGGATTTTGAAAAATGATACACCCCTTGCAGACTTTTAAGTTAATATCTGAAAATTTTAGATCGTGAATGTAATTGGCAAAGAGTTTAATTTGAAGGATATTATAATTGGTATTTTTAAATGAAACTATTATGTTACTTTTTAAAATGTGTCCAAAGGAATTTAAATACCATAGTGAGGTGACTCTCACCAACCATTCAAAAATTACAAGCTCTTCTCTCTTTTTTTCTTTTCTTTCTTCTTTTTCTTTTCTTTTCTTTCTTTTCCTTCCTTCCTTCCTTCCTTCCTTCCTTCCTTCCTTCCTTCTTTCCTCCTTCCTCCCTCCCTCCCTCCCTCTCTCTTTCTTTTCCTTCCTTCTTTCTTTCTCTCTTTCTTTCTTTCTTTCTTTCTTTCCTTTTTCCCTTTCTTGATTTTATTCCTTTATTTGAGAGAGAGAAAGAGAGAACATGAGTAGGGGGAGGGCAGAAGCAGAGGGAGAAGCAGGCTCCTCGCCTAGCAGGAGGCACCACACCCCAGGATGATGACCTAAGCCAAAGGCAGACGCTGAACCAACTGAGCCACCCAAGCACCCCTTTAAAAAAAAAAAAAACTATTTTCAGAGAGAGGAAGAGAAGGTGTTAGCCATAGGATGGGGGGCAGAGCAGAGAGAGAGGGAAACAAGCAAACTCCCCAGAGCCCAACTCGGGGTTTGATCCCAGGACCCTGAGGTCATGACTTGAGCCCATTATCAAGAGTCCTCGCTTAACCAACTGAGCCACCCAAGTGCACCTACAAGCCCTTCTTTTTCTTCTTCTTCTAAACATTTTTAAAAATTTATTTGACAGAGAGAGACAGTAAGAGAGGTAACACAAGCAGGGGAGTGGGAGAGAGAGAAGCAGGCTTCCTGCCGAGCAGGGAGCCTGATGCAGGGCTCCATCCTAGGACCCTGGGACCATGACCTGAGCCGAAGGCATAATAACCGAGTCACCCAGGCACCCCTACAAGCTCTTCTCTTAACAGTCAGCAGATATTACATTGTTTTTCTTTCTCCCTGAACTCTCATTTCCATTCCCTTTTCTCCCAATGAATTTCATTCTGGTGTAATCTCTTTTGGCGCTGAGAATTATTTTTATCACCCTACCACACATCTCTAGAACTAAATCATGTATAAAAATGGACAATATTACTTGGAAACATTTTCCCTCAGTCATGAGACTCTGAATATCAACAATTTCTTTTTTGATTAATTTCCCATAAAAATGATTTAAATCTATTAAAGTTTTTATAATTACTAAACTTAAATGTGACATTTGCTAGAGATTTAGCTCTTGATGTGTTAGAGGGATGGTTGGTTTTCTTTTAAAAGTGGTTTGTGTACAACATAACAGTGTTTGCAGTCAATTCCATTCCTGTATTTTTTTCTTCTAGGTGGTTGTGCTTTGAAACGTACTCACATAATTAAGTACAGGGGTTTTATTATAATAATGGCATTCAGTTAAACTTCCTATTTAATGTCAAAATTCACATTATAATAACCTTTCATTAAAAAGTATTTCTAATGATTAGATGACAACTTGATAAGATTCTCCTTCCATTTTTGAAAACACAGAGGTGGGAAGCACTGTACTTACATGCCAATTTGCCATTCAGTTTTTAGAGTCATCATGGTCTTAACTTCTTGGACGTTTGCCAGGATTTATTAAATTCTATGTATGATTTTTTTTCACTTAGAAGTACTCTATTTAATCTTATATATTTAGAGAGAAATTAGAAAACAGAAATATTGTTAATTTCAATTAATTTTTGCTAACACAATATTTTTGATAAAAACCTTATCATTATTGCATGCTTTTAATATATATACCAAAACTTTGGTGCTTATTAATTTATTCCTTCAACTTATAGAGAATTTATCTAATTGGTAAAGCCACTTTTCAATGTTAAACTAATTGGCTGAATTAGAATTACTTTCTTACAGAAAGAAGCTGACTTTACTTTTTATTTTTCAGTTTATATTAGTGTGTTAATATGTGTTCCCGTGCTAAGAATCTTACCGTTATTTGTTTTTTAGTTGCTAGGTTATATAATAAAATTCACTTTTTTCCCCTTGTGTATAGTTCTGTGAGTTTTAGCACATGAATAGATGTGTGTAACCACAAACACAATCAGGATAAAATAGTCGATCACCCCAAATATGTCCTCATTTTGTCCTTTGTAGTCAAACCTACATTCCAACCCCAAACCTCTAGAAACCACTGATCTGCTAAAGAATCAAAGAATGGTCCATGCTAAGGACTTATTAGATCTAGTGCGTTCTCCATTTAATAATTATATGCTATTTCTATATTTTCATTCTCCTATCACCTGTCTTGCCTTTTTCATTATTTTATTATGAAACTGGTGTAAATACAATTTTGTTTCTGTACTTTTTTGGCATAACATAAATCTGTGAACTTGAAATTTTAATTTTGTGTTAGAAAATTTGTTTGTTCTTTGTTTAGTCTTGTCTCAGATTTTATTATGTAAATCCCATTATTCAAAGTTGCCTAAATCCATTTAGAAATCTTTAAAAAAAAATTGGGGATTCTTAAAGTGAATTTATTGGCTTTTCTGATCCAGTTTTGTTTGGACCAAAAACCAGTATTGTACAAAGTATTAAGCATATATTTTTATATTTACTGAAATGGACTGTGGTGACTTTGGATAATAAGGAAAAGTTTAATATTAAAGCCATGTTTATTACAGTATAATTAACATGTTAAACCATGGGATAAATGCCATCAATAAAAAATTATGAAATATTAAAAAAGAGCAGTCTCCAAACCTACAGTCATGCTTTCCCCACCATATCACATAAAATAGAATCCTATGGTTTATTATCTTTTAAGACTTACTTCTTTCACTCAGCATAATACTTTTAAGATTCCACGTGTTGTTACATATATCAGGGTTTTTTTCTTTTTACTTTTTAATAGTATTCCATTGTGTGGAGGTTCCCTAATGTTATTTATTGGTTGAAGGTCATTTTTTGTTTCTAGTTTTTGGTAGTTATGAAAATTATTGCTAAACACCTGATTACACCTGATTACAGTTTTTGTAAGCAAATTTCTCTAGGATAAATACCTAAATTGGTAATGTGTGTGTTATTTCATCAGAAACTGCCAAACTGTTTTCCAGAAAGACTATGTTATTTTGCCTTCCCTTCAACAATACATATGAATGTCAGTTGCTTCACAAGCTTGCCAGTACTTGGTATTGTCAAGTTGAATGTTCTCGTTTTTGCAAAAGTTAGGTATTCCAACGGGTGTGTAGAGGTATCTCATAGTGGTTTTAATTTGCATTTCCTCAATGACTAGTGATGAGTGTCTTTTAACATGCTTGCCATCAATATATCTACTTTGGTGAAATGTCTATTCATATCTTTTGCTCATTTTTTTCCCTTAGGTTGTATGATTTCTTACTGTTGAGTTTTGCGATTCCTTTAGATATTTTGGGTATAAGTCCTTCGTGAAATATGTGATTTGGAAATATTTTCTCTCAGTTTGTATCTTGTCTTATTATTTTCCTCACTCTGTCTCTCACAGGGCAAGTGTTTTTAATTTTGATGAAGTACAATTTATTAATTTTGTATTTTATGGAACACGCTTTTTTGTCCTATAAGAATTCTTTGCCTCATTCACATGCACACAGTTTTTCTCCTGTAGCGTCTCCCAAGACTTTCATAGTTTTCACTGTACTATGATCTGTAGTGAGTTAATTTTTATATAATGTGTGAAATATAGGTCAAGTAGTACTTTTTCCTTTTTGCACATGGATGTCCAATTTTCCTAGGACAATTCATTGAAAAGATTAGATTGCTTTTGCAACTTTGTTAAAAATTAATTGAACATATTTCTGTGGGTCTACTTCTGGACTCTTTATTCTGTTCCAATTAGTCTTTTTATCTATCCCTGAACAAAAACCACTCTGTCTTGGTTGTTATAGCTTTATATTAAGTCTTAATATCTGGTAGTATGAGTTTTTCAACTGTGTTCTTGCTCAAAATTTATTTTTCCATTTCCATTTCCATTTTAGTGCTTTGCCTTTCTATATAAATTTTAGAATCAGCTTGTCAAAAAATCCTTCAAAGATTTCAGTTGGAATTGTGTTAAAGCTCTAGATAAATTTAAGAGAAAACAATTTGATATCTTCAAACATAATGAATCTTTTAAGCCATGAACTCAGTTTATCTCTCCATTTATTAGGTCTGACATGGTTCTCTTATCAGTATTTTATAATTTTCATTATTGGTGTTACACATACTTTGTTAGATATTTTTAGAGCTATCGTAAAGGTCACTTCTTTTAGAATAGTCATTTCATATTGTTCATTGCTTATTACAGTAAACAGAATTCTGAGATGGTCCCTAAGATTCCAGTCTTCTGGTGTATAATCTCCCTATTTTTGAATGTGGGTGTGAAAGTAGTATGATGAGTCGGTCAATCCTGTGATTAGTTACATTACATGCCACAGCTGACTTTAAGAAAAGTAGAGTATCTTTGGCAAGACTGGCCTAATTGGGTGATTCCTTAAACTTAATCTGTCTTCCTGGTTCTTGAGGGTTTCTGTCATGAAAGGTGTTGAATTCTACGAAATACTTTTCCGCATCTGCTGGCATGATTGTGTGGTTATTCTTTAGCTTGTTAATGTACAGATTACATTTATCACTTTTTAAAAAGATTTGTTTATTTGAGAGAGAATACATACACAAGCACAAGGGGCAGAGGGAGAATCACAAGCAGACTCCACACTGTGTAGAATGTGATGCGGGGCTCGATCTCAAAACACTGAGGTCACAACCTGAGCCAAAAGCAAGAATCGGCAGCTTCACCGACTATGCCACCCAGGTGTCCTCATTTATTACTTTTGGAATGTCGAACTACCCTTCTATTCCCAGAGTAAACTTATTTATTTGAATATTGTGTGTGTGTGTGTGTGTGTGTGTGTGTGTGTGTGTGTACAATTTTCTTTCAGTTATTCCTGTTTGGGTTTTGCTGAGCTCAAGTCTAAATTTATAGCTTTCATTAGATTTCAAGAGTTTCAGGCATTAATTTTTCAACAATTTTTTTGTACAAGTCTCATTCTTCTTTCTTTCTTGGACTTAAATGACATCTTTCTTGGACATTGAATGACATTTTTAGTATCTGACAGGTCCCTGAAGTTATGTTCATTTTTTTTCAATCTTTTTTCTCTCCATTATTCAAGTTGGGTGATTTCTATTAATCTACACTCAAGCTCATTGATTCTTTCCATTGTCATCTTAATTTTGCCATTCAGTAGCTTTTAAAAAATCATATTTTTCAATTCTAAAATCTCCATTTGATTTTTTCTTAGAGCTGCTATTTCTCCACTGGCACTCATTTCAAATCTGTTGACCCTCACCTCAAGAAGCATGGGTATAAGGGCTGCTATATAGACTTTGTCAAATAATTCCAGTATCTAGGTCTTTTCAAGAATGGTGTTTGTTGATTATCTTTTCACTTGGAGACTGCTGAAATTGTCCTTTTTTGTACGTCAAATAATTTTGGATTACATCCTGGGTGTTTTTAATATATTATAAGATTCTGGGTCTGTTAAAAATCTCCAGAGAATGTTGATCTTTGTTTGTGTGTTTGTTTCTTTTCATAGTCAACTGACCCAGTTAGGTTCAGGTCACAGAACCCATGGTACATTCTCTGGGCTTTAGGGCCAATGTCAGTTTACTTTTCAAAGACTATATGGCATTATTTGGATCATCCACAGATAAGTGCTTCCCAGGGACCAGTCTGGTATTTGGGCCATGGACTGCATTGTAGTTCAGTTCTCAAAGCCTATGGTGTTCTAGTTCAAGTCATTGCCATGCGTGCATCTCTGGGGGATAAGCTCAGGACTTCACACACAGTTCTACAGGATCTTCTCCTTAAGCTCTCTTCTTTCTGTGATCTCCCCAAAACTCTCTGACTCCAAGGGACTCTTTCTCCTGGTCCTTTGTCCAAAATGCTGTAATTTCAGCATCCTTTTACTCATATCTTTCTCCAGGGCAAACAGGAAGCCAGGGCCACTTCTGTTCCCATTGTGGTGTGAGTGCTTTAGGACTGGGACACCCCTCTGGAGGAGGCTCAGGAAAACAATTGGGAGGGGAGTTTCCTCTACTCCTTTGTTTTGCAGAGTCCCTTCCTCCCATTCCTCTAAACAGAGAGAGAGCTTCTGTTGACCATGCCCGCTGCACAGTTCCGTAATTTCTCTGCCCAGACTCTATGTTGGAAAATATGGATGGAAAAAGAAAAACACCAGAAAACTCACTTTTTAAGTAGCCCTTTTTAAAAAATGAGATATAAGTGATATATAACATTATATTAGTTTCAGGTGCACGATATAATGATTTGGTGTTTGTATTACTGTCTCTTAAGTCTTGATTTCTCTTCCTCAGCTACTTGCTGTTCTTTACTTTTCAGATACCAGAGATGGTTGCTTTGTATGTTTTGCCTGTGATTTTTGGTTATTCTCAAAGGGGGAGATAAGGTGGAAGAATCTTCCAGCATCTTAACCGGAGCTGGTAGCTTAGAATCTCACTCTTTTCTTCTAATTTTAGCCTCTATATTTAGGAAGACAAAACCCAATGCCTGGACACAGTTTTTTGCTGGAATGAAATGAGTGCCCTCTCCTTCCATATTTCTTACCTGTGCTCTTTTGACTTTGCCCTACAAGAGATTTCTCTTTGGAAGAATATAGTCTCTGACATTTGGGGAGTGGGGATGCAAGATGGCTAAACTGAAGGTATTTTGCAATGTCTCCATGTTTGGAAACTCAGATGTTTTGCACCCCAAGAGTATACACTGTAGCAGGTTTGGAATGGATCAGAGGCATGTCTTTCTTTCATCCATAAAGAAAGGGACCTCATGAAATAGGGGGTGGGGAAGGGAAAACTGATGACTCTACCCTTAGACGTGTCCTTAAGTAGGGTAATTATGGAAAAGAGGGAATTTAAGGATGAGGACATTGTACATCGCTGTTGTAAAGGTAGCACACAGATACTCAAAGGGGAAAAGATGATTTCTGTGTACATTTAACTTAATAACATTCAAAATTAGCTCAAAATGGTGATTTCTATATGCAAAGACAACTTACTAAAAATCATTCATTGGAAGAGTTAAAGATCATTAATTAAAAATCATTAAAATGATTTAAAAAGCATTAATTAGAAGAGATTAAAGATTAGAACTATGACACTAGGTGCACAAAAGAAGGGAGGGGCTTTTTCCACGCAAAAGGTGCATGTTGCATAAGGACAATTCTACATACATGTATGCATATAGCACATGATTAATATGTATATAAAGCAAATATTGCTCATTAACCTTATAATCTGTGATTAGATAAGCAGTGGTTACCTGCACACACCCCGCTTGGCTTCTGTCTCTTTTCTTCTTCATGAGAATGTTCTTATTTTTCTTTTTGTGGTTGGTAGTTCAAATAAATCTCAACACAGGACAAAAAAAGTGGCTATTTGGTTTAGAACCGTTGATAATGACCAGGTAAGAAGTTTGGAGTTTTACTTTCAATCTCCTCGGGAAGGTGCCAGTAAAATATGGCTTAATTTAGGCTAAGGCTTTCCACTGAAAAAAAGTCTGCCTGCTGGCAGTCTTCTAATTGAAGAAAACATTGTAATGTTCAGATCTGCCTGGTATAGAACAGTAGTGATAAAAATAAAAGCCTTGAAATATTTTTATTTCACGAAGTCTCTTATTTTGCAAGTCAAATACAGATGCAGACACGAATGTATTGACCTTTTATTTATTTCTGTTATTGGTAGCCCATTTTTGCTATTTTTATGACACAAGCAGTGGAAATTCAGAGAGGCATGATAGAAAGTAAAATGCAAGGCCACATTCTTCGATCTATAAAACAGCATCTCTCCTTTGGAACCTTGTCCTACTAAAAATCAATTCAAATGGATATGGCAGATGTTTTTAACAAAATATGAAAAAGATCTTCACTCAAAAATCTTGGGGGAACATTTGACAAGTTACTTCTGTCCCCTAAGTGGCGTATAGAGGGTCTGAAAGAGTTAATGTTTTCTCGAATTGACGATACATGTAGCCAGTGGCCCCACAGGATCTGGGTTTTTACTCTATAGGATTTTATGAAATATTATTCTTTTGGGTTCTTAAGCTGTTTCCAATTTTCTCAGTTTGAATTTCAGAAGACTCCCTGCTAAGCATAACTTTTGAATAGAGGATTTTTACACATTTTTTAGGATAAAATCTGAAGACTAGAAAACTTCTTGGTTATCTGGGAAACACAACAGGCAGAGTATTAACAGTGAACGTGATAACAAAACAAGTAGTATCTTGTTCTGTGGGAAGTCAAAACTGTTAGGTATGATTTAATAGCCTTCTTTAAAAGAACAAATTACTAGAAATATTTAAGTAAAATAGGATTATTTTTATATTCTTGTTTTTTGAAGACCCAGCTTAAAGAAATGCATTTACCCCGTTCATTCAGCAGGTATGGGAAAGCAAGTAAGCACCATTCATACGTGTGGAAAGCCTGCTCGGGGCTGGGATGGTTACAGGCATTGGTGTTTCAGGGCCAAAGAAAGCCAAGTCCTTGTTCTAAAGGACTCACACACTGGAGAATTTGGGGATTCACTGGGCAGAGGAAAAGATAGATGTCTGGTTGGGAATCTCATAGAGGGTGGTGGTTGTACCACTTGCCAAAGGAGAAACCACAGGGGAGAAGAGTAGTTTGGGAGGAAGGACAGCTGGGCTTGTGAATTTCCCAATTATATCAGTTGGATACCTGAAACTCAGGAGAGAGGTTTGAGCTGGGGCAATAGGAGCTTGGAATTATTTGTGTAAACACTGGGCTGAAAAGAAAGTGGATGAGCTCATGGAGGGTGAATGGGAAGCAGGAAGGAGACACGGAGGAAAGAGGACAAAGCTTCAGGACATTGAAAAGGTAGGTTGCAAAAGCAGTTTTGGTATCTGTCCTCTTCTGAGACCCACTGGAGTTGTGGGAAATGGCTCAATGACTCATCTTTGAACTATTACACAGACTAAGGAACACTAAGTCTTCTCCTTCATTACTTCCTCTCTCGTGTGTTTTCCCCAGCTGATTATGAAATAGGCTGGTGCCCTGCTGGACTCAGGAGGGTTGGGATGGAGGCACTGGGACTCAGGAAAATTGTTGGAAAAAAATGTGATTCATAGTACTCTATGGGAAGAACAAAAACACATAAATAAACATTATTTGGTTTAAAAATGAGTTCTTGTCAGTTTTTAGCTCGAGTTGCATAGGGGACGGTGACAAATGCCATCTGCTAAAGACAAGTCCTCCGAGTAATAACAATGACAGCAACGACAGCAATAATAATAATACCTTTTACTGAGCGCATGCTGGTGTTGTGTGAAGTGCTCTATACATTCTGTTTCATTTAATTGTTTCTTCAGTGTAATGGGTTTACACTAGTGTCCTTATTTTATAGTTAAGAAAACAGAAGCTCATCATGCTAGGGTATCTCTTGACAGAATAACCTTGGTGCTCAGTAACCTTTTGACTGAGAGAATGAATGAAGGTGCTTTCAGCAATGAAGAAAATAATATTAGTTTGAGGGGCACTACATTAATCCAACTGTTTGCATTTCAGCTAGGGAGTCTCATGAGGATGAGTATCATGAGGAACAAAATAAGCAAGCTAATAGCCATGTTTATCGCAGAGAAGGGAATGGACTTGCAGAAACTAAGTCTAATGAGATAGTGATTCATGTCACCAGTGGGCGTCCCTCTTGGTGTTTGCCACAATCAGATCCTTAAAGGCAGTTCTGCCTGGAAGGCTGGATTACGGGCTGTTTTGGTTCCTGCTTGGGATACTGTGCTCCTGAGCTGCCCTTGTGCATTTGTCTCGGTTCCTCCTCAGCTTGTCGCAGGTTTACTGCTTTCCTTTTTTTTTAAATTTTTTTTTTAAAGATTTTATTTATTTATTTGACAGGCAGAGATCACAAGCAGGCAGAGAGGCAGGCAGAGAGAGAGGGGGAAGCAGGATCCCCACTGAGCAGAGAGCCTGATGCAGGGCTCAATCCCAGGACCCTGAGATCATGACCTGAGCTGAAGGCAGAGGTTTAAACCACTGAGCCACCCAGGCGCCCCGGTTTACTGCTTTCATAGTGAGAGATGGCGCTGTCTGTGTCTTTGTTCGTTCCTCTTTTATCTAGTGGCTAACTTCCCCAATTTCTTCCAGCCCTCACAGGGTCCCTGAAGCTATAGCAACCGAAATTCCTAACAGCCAGCAGTCACTTAATAGAGTAGCTCTCCCCCCACCCTCTATTTAAATGTGATGCGGATGCTTTATTTCTTATTCTGTGCCATGCCTCACATAGGTCTAACAGATTCAACGTGAATGGTTAACATAGTCAAGAAATGTGTTACTGGTGTGCTGGTCCCTTTTATTTTATTTTAATTTAATTTTGTTTTATTTTTAATTTAATTTTATTTTTTCAGTGTTCCAAGATTCATTGTTTATTGTTTAAGCACCACACCCAGTGCTCCATGCAATATGTGCCCTCCTTCATACCCACCACCAGGCTCACCCAAGCCCCCACCCTCCTCCCTTCCAAAACCCTCAGTTTGTTTCTCAGAGTCCACAGTCTCTCATGGTTCATCTTCCCCTCTGATTTCTCACTTCTCCTCTCCATCTCCCAATGTCCTCTGTGTTATTCCTTGTGCTCCACAAGTAAGTGAAATTATATGATAATTGACTCTCTCTGCTTGACTTATTTCACTCAGCATAGTCTCCTCCAGTCCCATCCATGTTGATACAGAAGTTAGGTATTCATCCTTTCTGATGGAGGCATAATATTCCATTGGGTGTATATATGGACCGTATCTTCTTTATCCATTCATCTGTTGAAGGGCATTTTGGCTCTTTCCACAGTTTGGTGATTGTGGCCATTGCTGCTATGAACATTGGGGTGCATATGGCCCTTCTTTTCACTACATCTGTATCTTTGGGGCAAATACCCAGTAGTGCAATTGCAGGGTCATAGGGTCTATTTTTAATTGCTTAAGGAATCCCCACACTGTTTTCCGAAGTGGCTGCACCAATTTGCCTTCCCACCAACAGTGTAAGAAGGTTCCCCTTTCCCCACATCCTCTCCAACACTTTTATAATCTCTTTTGTACAGGGCCAGTGTCATCAGATTTAAAAAGAAAAACAGACAAAACCCATTGGTCATTTAACCTAACAAGTTGAGGCTTACTTACATTTTGGAAGAGAGGCTGTTTGTGGAAAGTGGTCTGAGCCAGTGTGGACACGGGAGAGAGAGTAAGGATGAAGGATTGGGGGCAGCGAATCAAAGAGCTGGATGAAGGATTTCTTGGCTGGAAGAATACAGACTGGTTAGAGAGGAAACAAGGCTGGGAAAACTGGAGGGGGCCTTTGAAGCTAAGGACGAGGAGTCTGCATTTGATAGGGTGAACAATAGCGAGGCCACTGGCAGGGAGGGGGTGACCTGGTCAAAGCTGTGGGTGAGAAAAAACATTTTTTACCAACTGGTAAAATTGAATATGTACTGGTTTTGCATGCCTGAGTCGTCTGTTAGATCCATTGTTGTTGTGAAAAACTCTGAAGGACATTACAATGGAAAATAAATGAGAAAAATCCACGGTTCTGAGATTTCCGAGTTTTGACACAAAACGTTACTTTTTCCTTGAAGCAAATTAAAGGCAATTTCTCTTGTTCAAGGGGTGGCATCTTTTTTGGTTTTGACAGTATCATTTTTAAAAATATGCTTTAATTCTGATTTTCATAGTAGTAATTCCATAGAAATTTTGTTTGTAATGTCAGTGGGTGTTTCCATACCTTATATTGTAATGAATATATTCTTTCTGTATTTTTTCCCAACACATTATTCTTTCAGTTCATGTATATTTTTTTCTATATATGTATTATATGAATATGAAAACCACTATTCTGTGTGATTTGACTATATGTTGGACTGTGACCCTTCATCTCTTAATTTAAATTTTTTCCTCGCTATCTAAAGAAAAAAAGGCATGGAAACAACAAGGAACTATGATACTCAGGCAGCAGTTCTAATAGCGTTCCCTACAGAGAGCAAAAGCGTCTCTCTGCTTTTTGGCTGTAACATGGTACCGTCGACTCAGAGCCCTTTGAATTTCAGAGGTTGTATACATAAAACTTTCATAGTTATAACCCAATCTCTTGTTCATCGATATAGCTTCATTTTTATGCCTCTCTGCTTCCCAAGTCCTGCCGTGAAAACGAAGTTTAGGTGTGTGAAAAGCCCAAGGATAAATCAAATCTTGGAAGATGATGGTTGTTTGCGCTAAGCCTTCGATACCCTGATCGCGTCCTTATGTAAACGGAACAGATGTTGGGAGCAAGTTGGCACAATGTATTGAAACTCATTCTCCTCGTCTATCACCCAGTTACTTTTTAGTGCCTCTAAGGGTATATGCGCCTTTCAACAACCAGTTTTACTACCAGGGAGCAACATGAACATTAGGGAAAATAGAGTACTGCATTTAGTTCCATTGAGTATGTCAAATGACAATTTGAGTAGGTCCCTTAAAATTCAGATGTTGAAAAGTCTACTTCTTTCCTTTCTCTTTGGGGAGGGTACCTCATGTCAAACAGATGCGAAGTTTCCACTTCTCTCAAAGGCTCCCTAGAGGAAATTTAAACAGTGTTCCTTGGCAAACCCATCCCTATCTGTCACACTTGTTAGGAACAGGAAATTTGTCCCTGCCTCAGACTGCAGCATAGGGTTTTTTGGTTTGTTTGTTTTTAGGTTTGGGCTTTTTTTGTTTTTTTGTTTGTTTGTTTGTTTGTTTTGCATTAGTCCTTCAGGGAGAGGAAAAGGCATTTGACCGGATGCTTGGGTGGCTCAGTGGGTTAAGTCGCAGCCGTGGGCTCAGGTCATGATCCCAGGGTCCTGGGATCGAGTCCTGTATCACGCTCCTTGCTCGGCGGGGAGCCTGCTTCTCTCTCTGCCTCTGCCTGCCTCTCTGCCTGCTTGTGAGTGCGCGCTCTCTCTCTCTCTCTCTCTCTAACAAATAAATAAATGAATAATCTAAAAAAAAAAAAAAGAAAGAAAGAAAAGGCATTTGGGCAGTTTCTTCTGTGAAATCTCTCTTCGTGTGTCTGAGGAATATGATGAGGATGATGCTCATGGAACCAGACAAGGGCTGGTCAAGCAGTCCTGACACAGACCAGATGTACTTTTGGTATATTTTTGTTCCTGGTAGATTATGCCTGGTTCCATGATCAGACTCTTTGATTCTGATATTAAGGATGTACCTTCGGTGAGAAGATAATGTGTTTTCAGTTTGTGTTCATGAGTACATTTTCATGGCAATATTTACTTATTTCTTTAGGTTAGAGTACTCGGCTTTTCCCCCTAGTGTTTTGTGTATTTGTTTTTCTAATTGAGTAAGTTGTATCATTTAATGTTTACTAGTATTTTAGTTCTCTTCACCTTTCTTATTTAGCCAAGGTAATACAGAATTCCAGTTCTCTGAGAATCCTCCTGTTTCCTTAGCGACTTCCTTGCAGCATCCCAATTACTACTAAAGAATATAATAATGATCTTGAGGCCAGAATTGATCCTTACCAAACATCATTTAAAAATATTTGTCACATTAGTGACATTTAAAATATATATAGTATTTTAATATTTATACATTAATATACACATATTTATATAAAGATATACAGTCACTCTCTTAACTTCTGTTACTGTCATTCAGTTTTTTACTGTACTGACAATAATAGATTTGTTGATTTGAAATTATACTGATCATTTCCTTTTGTTGGCGTCTCCCATCTTGTTCTAGATTGGGGTCAGCAAACCACAGCCCAGAGCCACATATAGTTTGTAGCCTGGATAGTAAATAAACTTTTACTGAAACACAGTCATGCCCATTCGTTATGCATCACCTATGACATAAATATTGTACCACAGATGAGCTGAACCATTTGCAACAGACACTGTATCTCTGCAAAATGTAAAAAAATTATTATCTGGCCCTTTATAGAAACAGTTTGCCAACCTCTGTTCTAGGTTAATTCGTGTGTGCTCAAGAGCACTGGGGAGGTCATGAGAAAATGCATGTTCCAGTCTTGTTGCTACATCCTTATTAGCTTTGTGACCTTGGCCATGTCATGGTCATTCTCTGGCCTCGGTTTCCTCATGCCTAGAATGGGCCAGCAGGACTGTATGATTGCCAGTCTCTTTCAGATTTAGAGTGCCAGAAATCTAGCGGTACCTGGATGGTTCAGTCAGCAGTCAGCTCTTGATTTTGGCTTAGGTCATGATCTCAGGGTTGTGAGATTGAGCCCTGCATGGGACTCCATGCCCAGCGGGAAGTCTGCTTGAGATTCTCTCTCTCCCCTCGCTCTGCCCCTCCCCTTTCTCTTTCTCAAATAAGTAAATAAATCTTTTTTTTTTTTAAAGCTCCAGAAATCTAATTAACTGTTGTTTTACTTAAAGTAATTTAAAGTTGATTTTTTTTCTTACAGATTAAATTTTGGATTTGTTATAAATTCCTTCGCTGCCTATAATCCCTTTTGGACACATATCCAAATTTCCACACATACTCAGTGATTTTAAAATAATAATATAGCATACCTACATGAGCTCTACGTGTGCCGTGTATGGAGGCAGGCATTTTACCTAATCTCTTATAATCCTCAGAATACAGCAGACATGAATGTTCACACAGCCATAAAAGGCAGAATCAGGACTTGAGTTAGGTTCTCATGGTAAAGCTCCATGCTCCTTCCATGGTAGCAACACTGTCCCTTTTCATATGCCTCCTCTCTTTTTATTGTCGCTTGCATATATGGTGGTACCTCGCTTATCCAAAGGTTGCCACTTAAATTTTTCAGAACATAAGGAAAAAGCAAAAAAATAAAAAAAGATGAACCAAATAGATGATCACCTCTGCCATTAAAAATTTTTCCCAAGGTCCTCGTTCATAGCTGTTCGCTCTTGAACAAATGTAAAAACTTGCTTTTGTTTTTTGTTTTTCCAAATCTCTATAATTAATGACAAGCGAATGGGAAGCAGAGACAGGTAGAATCACCGGCGCCAGCATCTTTAGAAGAGATGGTGGTGACCTTAGAGACTGCGTCTCATGTGAGAACGATGCGTCCTAATCCACAAGAACCAGAAGCAGGTGGCATTCTCCTGCAGCTTAGCCTATGGACAAATGCACCCCAGGAACGTCCCAATGGCACTGAGAAAATTTTGCTGCTCAGTGTAAAGCCCCTGGAGCATCAAGGAAATGATTCAAATTAGCACGCTCAGTGCAAGAAGGTGGAGAAAGGGTACCCTGTTTCACAAAACTTTAATAAAATTCTGAAGGATATTAGGAATCTACAAGAGATAATGCACCACTTACTTGACCTGTTCACTGTGTGGGATATTTCCTTCTTTGAAAATGCTACACAAATGAAACACTGCCAAGTCCAGATTATGTAAGAAATCATTCTCCCAGTTTTCACGGATTCCACCTCACTTTTCTGTCCTTTGTTTTTGTCTTAGTCACTGTTCACTCTCTGAAAACAGTGCGTTAGAGATAAGTAAGTAATTACCAGTCTGACTTTTCAGTTTCGTGTATTATCAAATTTTCTCCATACCTCATTAAGTCTTGGGTTTTCCCATTGTCTCTTTTTATTCCCTATGGCTCTAAAGAAAGTCTTATTGTTTTCCTCTTATTCTTTAAATTTTTTTCCAAAGTAGAAATCCATTTCTTCCTCAAGTTTAAAAAAAAAAAAAATCTTCCTCTGACCCATTGAGTATTATCATTACTATTATTATTTGAAGATTTTATTTATTTATTTGACAGAGAGAGACACAGTGAGAGAAGGAACACAAGCAGGGGGAGCAGGAGAGGAAGAAGCAGGCTTCCCGCCTAGAGGTAGCCTGATGCCGGGCCAGATCCCAGGACGCAGGATCATAACTTGAGCTTAAGGCAGCTGCTTAAGGACTGAGCCACCCAGGCGCCCCCACCCATTGAGTATTATTGATTGTAAAGTTACTTGCAGGAGGTAAACTTCTTTCTTCTACCCCCAGGCTCTTCACGGGTGGGGGAATAGATTTTATGGCTCTTCCTTTTATGATTCTCTCTTATATTCAGTTCTTGGTTTGCTCTTCTGATGTGTAGGCATTTCCTTCCATGTTGATTCTCTAACCCATCACTTCTCATTGTGTACTTTGGGGAATGTTTTTGTTTTTTTTTTTAAAGATTTTATTTATTTATTTGACAGACAGAAATCACAAGTAGGCAGAGAGGCAGGCACGGGCAGGGGGGGGGAGGCAGGCTCCCTGCCGAGCAGAGAGCCCGATGCGGGGCTCGATCCCAGGACCCTGGAATCATGACTTGAGCCGAAGGCAGAGGCTTTAACCCACTGAGCCACCCAGGTGCCCCTGGGGAATGTTTTAAAACTTCATACATTTTTTTGAGGTAACATTTTATGCAATTTATTGGGGGGGGGGATGTGCTAGAACTACTTGTGGAAGTCGAGAGGTTTAGAAACATTGAATTCATTTATCCCTCATGCCTCTGTGGGTGGGGGACAGAGGAAGGAGGGTATTTACCCACTCATAGCAAAAGCCTGAGGCAGTATACTGCCTTAAAAGAAATTCCTTCTTTCTTCACTGCCCATATTATGATGTTGATTTAGAAATGTCAGTTATAATCAGTTAAATATATTACAAGATCCATTGATGTCAGATACTATGCATAATGGTTTGCATGTATTATGTCGATTGATCTTCAGTATGAGGTGGGTACAGAATTACTGGCAGTCCTCAGCCAATAAATGAGCTGTATTTCAAAGATGTATTTACAAATTAGTTATTTCAAACATGAATGATAGCTCCTCATGAAGCAATGCTGTGGGAACATCTCTAGATGTTCATGATCTAGACCCAGCTAGATCACCAGATCCTATTAGACTCATAGCCAACATGTATAAGTGAATGTCTCTGTGGGAAGGTACATTCAGAATCCTCCCTGGAATGTGGTGGACCCACCTTCTTCCTTGGGTCCTAACTTTAATGGAAATGACTTGGCTTTATTCTCAGATCTTCCTTATGGACAGATAGAAGTGGGAATGAAAACCCCCCAAATTTGCACCATTCATATTAATTACAGGAAAAAGAACCTGCAATAACAGAAAAGATCTTGAAATACTGTGTCTTAAAGAAAACATTTTGTTTCTCTGTTAAGCAATAGACCCAAGATGAATTTTCCGGTTTGTAAGCTGAAGCTTCCTCTATGATATCATTCAAAGATTTGAGTTCCATCCATTTTTGGCTTCACCCATTCCTAGACCTATGGTCCTTATCTGACCGACTGAAGCTGGCTGAGCCCCGGATTTGTGCTCCACCTTGTGGGAAGGTGAAGAGAGAAGTACATGGCCTCAAGTCACTTGGAAGCAGGCAAAATGGAAGAATCACCTGCTTAGAATACATTGCTGAGAACTTAATAACATGGCCACACCCAGCCACAAACAAGCTGAGATCTGCAGTTTTGAGATGGTCAGCCATAGGTGCACCACCAACTCCATTACTACAACGAAGGTAGAGAGAGCATTAGGATGAACGACCAGCGGTCCTTGCCATATCACAGTGGTGGTTCCCATGTCTAGCCAGGGACTCCCAACAGGACAGAATTTGGTGGGTGTGGCAGAAGAGATGTGGGTGGAGGATGGACCTAGTGAGTGGCCCCGGGGTTGTTTCTTGTCGATGTTACTTCTTGGAACGGCTTGTTGCAGGTTTTCATTTCCGTTTCACCCTGCCTGCCTTTGTTCTCCCTTTGAAAGGCTGAGGGCAGTGCTGGCTCCATGGCTGGTGACCTGGGCAGTAAGCAGCACGGGACTCTGAGCTCAGTAGGGTTCCAGGCTTGGTTGGAGAGGGGCTCTGCTCTCATTGTCTTGAAATTCTTAATAACTTTATATTTATACTTGGGCTTTTTAAGTAAAATTGGGTGGGACCATGGAGCATGCGTGTGAGTGGCAGAGATGCTAGTCGTAGGGCGTGTGCGTGTGCGCATGCGCGGGCATGCGCCGACTGTCACAGCGTGTGAACGGTGCGGGTGCTGAACAGCTGGCCTGGTGTCTCAAAGCACATGCAGGCGGCTGAGGACCATCTGGGGTCCCACGAGGTCCCCGGGTGCCCAGGTCAGGGCCTGGGCGCTGATTGGTGGCCTCTTTGGGGCCACAACAATCGGAGCCCAACAGAAGCGGGTTCGGAGGATGACAGTGGTCGCTCTGGCCCTGGGCTAGCGGAGCGGCTCCGCTTGGGAACCTGTGGGAGCCTGGCTGGCTGGTCCTGGAGCCCCGTCTCTGCGGCATTTGCACAAATACCAACTCTTCAGCCTGAACCCTGAGACGGAAGCTGCTGGTGTGTGGGCCGCAGACTTTGTAAGTAAATTATTACATAGTAACAGCGTACACATGAGCATTGCTATAAGCATTTATCAGAGAGTTATTAGAATTCTTCAAAGAGTTTTAAAATCCTTGGTTTTGAATGCTGAAACATTGCAAAATGAATATCCATAGACTTAGAAATAGAAATCACATTTAACTGTTGTCAATGGAGAAGAACGCTATTTTCAAATGAACTTCAGATGAACCATTTATTAACAAGGAAGAGAATAGAAAAAGAAAATTTCCGATAAAATTGGCAATACGGCTATAGAATGTATAAACAGGCATTTTGAATTGTCTATACATTTTGAAGCCGCTTTTGCTTTCTTGTAAGATCTCCACAATTTACAGGAAATATCAGAAGAACCATTAAAATGCCACTGTATAAATGTACATTTAACGTTAAATTCAGACTTATATGAGACTGATCCATATGAAGAGTTAAATCTTTTTATTAGAAGTGCTCCAGGAGAATCACCAAGTCTAGAAATACTAAAATTTGTATTTCAAAAGAGTTTACCAGAAATCTATCCTAATGTTGTCACAGCCTATAAAATACTCCGAACAGCAACCAGAAAATGTGCACCAAAGATTCTTGTCAAAATGGGAAATTAAAAAAATCATTTGCCAACTTGCCTTTTTGTTGAGCTACATACTGAAGCCATTTGCAATTATATAGACTAAAAATAATGTTGCTAAGGGGTGCCTGGGTGGTCAGTCGTTAAGTGTCTGCCTTCAGCTCAGGTCATGATCCCAGGGTCCTGGAATTGAGCCCTGCATTAGGCTCTCTGCTCAGCGGAAAGCCTGCTATTCCCTCTCCCACTCTCCCTGCTCGCGTTCATTCTCTCACTGTGTCTCTCTGTGTCAAATAAATGAATACATAAAATATTTTTTTAAAAATAATAATAATGTTGCTAAAAATATAAATTCTTAAAGGAATTTGTAGAAAAGTGAGTCAGAAAGATCTCACTAATCGTGTATTTTTATTTATTGTATCATATTAAATTATGGCACAAAACTATTATTTTTGTGCTATTTGTAAGTTTATGTTGTTCCTCATATATCACTATTACTTCTACTATGTTTTACAAATACTAAAATATTTTTAGAGGAAAAAAATGTTTATAGTTTAGTATCCTTGAAGCACTTTTTTTTTTCCCCTGCAAGGGGCTCTGCATCTTCATTTTCCACTGAGCCCCGCAGATTATGCAGTCCTGGCTGGGGGACCAGTGTATCTGTTCAGCTTTCATTGTTGCCTTTTCTATGTTTGTTGCAGAATAGCATTCAGTCCCATAGCTTTTTCTTTGCCTTCACACCTATAGCTCTTTTGCAGTTTTTAAAGGATTTGGGTTGGGGCGCCTGGGTGGCTCAGTGGGTTAAAGCCTCTGCCTTCGGCTCAGGTCATGATCCCAGGGTCCTGGGATTGAGCCCCGTGTCGGGCTCTCTGCTCCGCAGGGAGCCTGCTTCCCTTCCTCTCTCTCTGCCTGCCTCTCTGCCTAATTGGGATCTCTGTCTGTCAAATAAATAAATAAAATCTTTAAAAAAAAAAAAAAAGGATTTGAGTTACTTATGATGAAGGAGACAGAGAAGAGTCAGAGTCAAGGCCAAGCTCCT